>NC_142508.1:59681212-59832727 GCF_057876585.1 Rhinolophus sinicus | reverse complement strand
GGATGGGCTTGGGCATGGAGATGTTTTTAAAGCTCCCCATTGTTTCTGATGTGTAGCCAAGATTGAGACAGACACAGGCTCTCCGGGTGGTCTCCTGAGTGGGGGTTCCTCCTCCTATCCAATGCTCCCCAAGTCCTTACATGTTCCAGAGCAGTGAAATAGCATGTGAGCCACATTGGTAATTTTAAATTTTCAGTTAGCCACATTAAGAAAGAAACAGGTGAAATTAATTTTAATATATTTATCCAGTATATCAAAACTATCATCATTTCAACATGTAATCAAAATTGAGATATTTTACGTTCTTTTTTCATACTGATTCTTTGAAATTTTGTGTGTTTTACACATATAACACATCCCAATTCAGACAAGCCACATTTCAAGTGCTGAAAATAGCTAGAGGTTACTGTATTGGCCAGCAAAACGTAGGGCATGTCTATCATAGCAGAAATCTCGACTAAACAGTACTGTTCCAGGTTCAGAGACCCTCACAGGAGTACTGTTTCATTGTACAAGATGCTGATGACAGGCCGTTTCGTATTCATACTCATCCACCCCCACGTTGTTACTTAATAATTCTCATCTACCCACACAGCCAAACGGGCTGAGCTTGAAAATGGGCAGGAAGAACAGGAAAGGGAAAAACTCCCCTTTACAAATGTGGCCTGTGTCCCTGTTTACATGGAGGTCCCATACAGCCTGCTACGGGTACAGCAGGAGAGTGGTGCAGTCATTACTTCACCAGCTTGAGGCCCTGGACCCCTCGTTATCTACCCCAGTGGCCCTTACTTGACTGAGTCCTGCATTTAAGCATCTCTTGTGACATGTCCAGGCTAGTGACCTCTGATGTCTCGAGCTGGCACTCAGACCCCTACTTTACTGCTGGTTCTGATTGACCTAACCAGGCACGGTGGCACTGAGTTTAACACATGTCCTCGCCTCCTTCTCATCTCTAATAGTACAGTCACGTGGCCAGAGCTCATGTGCGGTTCCAAGTGTTACTAGTCTTACTTGAGCAGGTACAGCTCGGTTTTGTGGCCGAGAACTAGATTAGGTCTCCTCTACTGCAGTCTGTTTTGCTGCTTAGGGAAAGCCAGCTTTCCCACCCACACATGTTTACGCAGTACCTATTTCTGGAGGGTTCTTAGGAAGGTTGGGCAGGGCGTCCTTGGATCCCAGATACAGTCTGAGAGCTGTTTGCGTTACATGTGAGGAAAAGAACTTCTCTTTGATGAGCTGATGCAGATCTCTGGGGCATAGCGTTTTTGGTGGGGGAGCTTCCACAAGAATGAACCCACCTGTACTTACATGTTAGGTACAAATTATAAATCTTCAATAAACCAGCCGGAGGAGAAGAAAGCTCTATGCACTCTTCCTTACCTTGGTCCTCCACCCATAAAGGGATGGGCCCCTTGGGTCCTTAATTTTGCTTAGCTTTTTCCCCTTGCCCAGGGCATTCAGAAAGCATTCGGAATGTATTAACCAGTACTACCAGCCAAGCCCACTCAAGGAGCGAGATAGAGCTGTCCTCTGAGGGATTTATTTTGTGTGAGGGTGAGTGCGAATGGCCTTGCCTTGCGGCAGGAGGATGGAGATTTGATTCTACTCTTACGTGTGTGTGATTTCCAGAGCCTGCTTAATCTTAGTCTTTTGTGGCTCCACTTACCTTCTTTACTACAGGATTGTAGCATGTACTGAGATTTGAATTTCTTTTTTTTCACCTACCACCAAAGGTGTGGGAGAGAGTAGCTAGTTTAAGGAGTCAAGTTCCTTGTCCTCGAGTATCTTTCTCCCAACACCTACACTCAGTAACTAAACCCAATTCTCAATGTTGTTTTTCTCTTTCAAGCCTAACTATGGGACAACTTTACGAGAAGGAAAAAGATGAAGATGGATTCTTATATGTGGCCTACAGTGGAGAGAACACCTTTGGCTTCTGAGGGCCAGCGCTCGGCTAGGTGCACCGTTCCTGCTTGTGTATCTTGTAAATAGCCGGCTGTTTTCAGTTACTATACCAGAACCTCTTCACATAGACCTATTAGTGCATTTGTAACTGGATTGATTTCTTAATATATTGGAAGGTTTTGTTTCCTTAGACTAGTAAATTATCATACAGAGTTTTATTTTGAGTTTTTCTTTTTGTGCACTGTCCTCATGGCTGTACTCTCCAGAGAACTTGTTCCTATGGGAATCATATTTAATGAAGATATTTCCATATTGAAGTGAGGTAGGTGGGGTATTGAAGTGAAAGGGAGGGAGATGATGCATTTATTCTGGATTATGTTTGAAGTGTTAGATGGCTAAGTATTAAAAGCATCCAAATTAAATCCTTAGCAGTCAGAACACTTGCTTCACTAGATTTTTGCCAACTGCCAATCATGTTGGACTGAGCTAATCTGTTCCTCTTTCTGAAACTACTAAGGTAAATAATTAACAATAAAACTTCCTCTTATAAAGGCATTGCAGTGTGACCACGTCCTTTATTCACCATCTTTTAGATTGGTCAGAGAAGTAGCTCCTATGTCTGCTGGGCCAGGAGGAGAGTTTGTGGGGCCCATGGCATCACAGCCAGGAACAGAAAGCAATGGCCTGTGTCATAGGAGGGACATTTTCTTTTAAGTGGTTAAAATGTTCACATGGTTCAGATATCAAGCCTCTATAAAAAGGTATACATTGAGAGCTCCTACCACTGTCTTCTGACTACCTGAACCCTCTGCCTTATGGGAAACTACTTTTACTGGCTTGTTTCTTTTTACTATTTATTTTTGGAAGTACAATTAAATATGAATATATGTCCTTATTTTCTTATACAAAAGAAAACACATATACTTACGTATATTGCTTTTTTCATTTAACAGTATATCCTGGTGATCCTTCCATATCAGTCCATAACCTTTTTATTTATTTTTATAGCAAATAGTATTACACTGTGTGGATATATCATCATTACTTAACTAGTCTCCTATTAATGGGGGATTAAGGTGCATTGGGGTTGTTTGCAATCTTTCACTGTTACATACAGTTTTGGAATGATAACCATGCACACACAGCCTTTATAGGCTGTTGCTCTTCAATCAGTACTTTCTTTCTAAAAATCAAGATTTAGATTTATTTTTCCATGCCTGTGAGTTTCATGATTTCTCACAAATTAGTATAGATGTGTAGGCTTGCCAGCACACCAACGCATCTCAGAGGAAATGCTTACTTTCCTAAATCTTCCTTAGATGGACTATGTTGGAGGCTAGAGACCTACATAGATCATTAGAATAAAGAAATCAGGTATCACTCAGTGATGTAAGAAAATGTAGTTAAAATGACTGTCAAATATCTACTGGGAAAGAAACAAAGATCTTTAGCTTCATTTTTACCAAATTATATAAGCAACCTGTCAGAGCTCTCTACTGATGACAGCTTCCCTATTGGGATCAGAAGAAATACTCTTGTCTTGGCAGTTTGTTGGTCTTTCCCAAACCTGACCCATTAAAATCTGTGGTCCTCTTTGCTGGTAGTTTCAAACTAGAAGCAGGAGGAAACTGGCCTATAAGTGAGCAAGGTAAAGGGAAGGAACACTCTGTGTTATAAGGAATCTTGTTTGCAGTGACATATACCAACTCAAACTGGCTAACGCTCTACAAAGGCAATTTATTATTTCATCTATCAAATAGGGATGGTTCACTGGCTTCAGGCATAACTAAAACCAGAGATCAAATGATAACATCAAAAGTCTTTCCATCTCTTGGTTTTGTTTTCCTCTGTGTTTACTTCATTCTCAGGCAGATTCCTTCCATGTGATGGCAAAGATGGCCTCATCAGCTTAGCAACTCCAGTAGAAGGAAGAGCATTTCTTCTGAGAACAACGTCAAAAGTCTCTGGGAGGACTCTGGCCTTGCTTGAATTACTAAACAGCCCTCTCCATGGGGCAGGAACTGGTGGGAGGCAGCGGTGAACCCCTCCTTAACCATGTGAACAGAACAGGATTATACAGACATGGAGGAGGGACAGCGTTCCAAAGGCGCTTTGATCTGTTTCTGCTTCACAACCACAAACCCACAAATGCAACTGAGAATAGAGGGCAGAAGAAAATCAAAAGGCAAGTGTCACCGTAGCCAACTGTGATTTTCTTTCTTTTAAAAGTAATTTATAGTTAGCATTTATTGAGCACTCACTGGGTACCAGATAATTTACATACATTATCGTGATTAATCTTCAAAAACCCCTCATAAGTAGGTAATATAATTCCCACAGCCACACTGCTAACAACTGGCAGAACTGAGACACCACATTTGAGATTTAAGAGGAACGATTGCAGTTGGCAGTATCAAATCATCTTGTGATGTCTGTTTTCTACTTACAGTGTGCCTCACACTATGTTGGACAGACACTGGGGCACAAATATGAATAAAGCATCACCCCATTCTACTGGAGCTTATGGTCTGGTAGGAAACTGACACAGATGATTATAAAGCAATGCTGTAAGTGCTATAGTAGAAAGTATTGGAACAGAGGAGAGACTATTACCTATAAAAACTCCTGAGGAAAGCAGCCTTATTTGTAATATCTAATAAAATTGGATTTGTCAATGTTACCTTTAAAATGCAGCATCTGATTGAAGGTTTTAAAAGTTATCTTAGTAAATAAAATTCAGCAGTACAATTAAATAGTCCTCACCAGGCAGAACTTAGTCCAAGAATGGATTATGTAGTTCCTCATTATGTCTACTAAAAAGTATACCAAATTAACAAAGAATATATATGTTCATAGATGAAGAAAAAGCACCTGAAACAACTCAAAACCCATTAATAATAATAATAATAATAATAATGATAATAAACCCTTAGCAAATTTCGAAGGGCACTTTAATTTGATAAAGGAAATTCATCAAAAATCTATAGCAAGTATGTACATTATATAAAGCTATGGTAAATAACTACCTATAAATAGATGATTCCAAAATCTCTATCTCCAGTCCATCTCTCTCTCACCTGATCCCCAAACCAGTCCCTCAAAATACCCATAAATAAGGCAGTGTGGTAGTGATATTGGGATAGACATCCATTAAAGGAACAAAACCCAGAAGTAGATCTGTGTATAATAAAACACGTCAGAGGTTGCATGACAAATCAGTAGGGAAATGATGAACCAGTCAACAAATATAAATGGTACTGTGACAACTGGTTACTTATATGGTAAAATTTTAGACACATTCCCATTAAAAACAGGAACTAGAGAAGGAAGTCAGGACTTTGATATATGAAGTATATCTCAATAAAGCTGTTTAATAAAAGTCTATCACAGCTTTTACTCAACACTGTCCTGGCATAAAACCAATACAATAAGAGAGAAAAAGTAAATGAGAAGCATAAAAATTAGGAAGACTGAACTGTATTTACATGCAGACAGTGATAGTCCACATAGAAAAATCCAAGAGAATCTATAAAAATTAGAACAAATGAAGTTCAGCATGGTTGCTGGATACCAGATAAGTTACAAATATTGATGTTTCTACATACCAGTTGTAACCAACTGGGGAATATAATAGGAAAAAAGATCTCATAGTCAATAAGAGAAAAATCTCTTAAGTGCATAGAAATAAATATAAGATATACAAGACCTTCATGGAGAAAATGATAAAACATTATTGAAGGACATAAAGACCTAAATAAGAGATACTTGTGTACTAATATACCATATTCAAGGATGAGAACACCCAACATTGTAAAGATGCATATTGTCCCCAGATTAACCTATGAGTTGAATGAAATTCCAATAAAAACCCCAATCAAGTTTTGTTTTTGTGTGTAATCTGGAAACTGATGCTAAAATGCATCTAGAAGAGCAAAAGGCCAAGAATAACCAAAAAGTGTTAAGGAAAACCATCTGGGGAGACCTGTCTTAGCAGTTATTAAGACTGTGCCATATGGCATAGAGATAACTAAATCGGGGAATACAACAGAAATCCAGAAACAGACCCATGTTTAAAATGTAACAGTGATGGCATGAAAATCAAACGGGAAATGATGAACTAGTTAATCCATGATTCTGTAACTGGTTACATATATGGAAAAAATAGATTCATATTATTACATCATGCCTAAAATAAATTCAGGGTCAATAAAAGATCTAAATGTGAAAAATCAAAACTTAAAAAAAATCGAGGAAAAAAATAGAATATCTATGATCTTGGCGTAGGGAGGGAGTTCTTAGACAAGATACAAAAATACAAACGAGAAAGGAAAAGATTGATAAATTTAAGTACATAAAAATAAAAATCTTAAAGTAAAAATCTTTTATACAAAAAATGTACTATAACAAAATCAATAGAAACTACAGATTGGGTGAAGATGTTTGTAACATATAAATCAAAAAAGAATTAATATCCAGAATAAATAAAGAATTCTTGCAATTAATAAGACAAACAACCCAATAGAACAATGGGCAAAAGATACCAAAACTCCTTAACGTCACTCAAGGCCACTGAGTGTGCGTCGCACATGACACCAAGTCTCAGGTGTGCCTTTGACAAAGACTGCAATGTGCACAGGGCCCTGCGGGTTGTGCATTGACACAAACTTCACTATGTAGTTAGGAGCCCTGTGAAAAGGCAAAGGAAAGGAAACTGGGATATCATTTCAAACGCATCACATTAGCCAAATGAAAAGTGCCAACGTATAAAATGTTAGGATGTGAAGCATCTGGAATTCTCATAACTGCTGCTGTGAGTATAAACTAATGCTCTCACACTGGAAAGCAGTTTGACACTATTCAGTAAAGATGAAATGCAGATAACCCTTGGCCTAGCAAATTCCATGTCTAGGTATATACCCTAGATATAGCCTACCTGTGTACAAGAGACATACAAACAAGAATGATCACTGCAGTCTTGTTTGTATGAGTAAAAAACTGGAAACCAACTAAATGTCCAACAGGAGAATAAAGAGATAATATGTGGTATATTCACACAGCAGTTAAAGTGAATGCAGCAGCGCTTCATATGTCAAAATAAGAAAGTCTCCAAAATGGTGCCAATGAATGAGAAAAAGCAAGATGCAGAAATATATTCAGCGTATCAGTTCTATAAAGTTTAGAAACACGCAAAACAATTGTATGTATTGCTTACAGGTACAAACTTATGTAATAACAGTATAAATCATGCAATTCAAGGTGGTGGCTGGGGAGTAGTATCAGGGAGGGGTAAATGTGGGGTTTCAAATACAACTAGTTATTTTTTATTTCTCCAGAAAGTAAAAGCCTGAAACAAACATAGCAAAAAGTTTACTGGCAATTTTCTGTTATTTTTGAAATGTTCTAGAACTTTTTGTTTTTAAGGTACACAGTGAGAACAGACATTGGGTCCTTCTCAAAAAAGCACGTGGGTCCCTCCATTTCTCACCTCTGTTCACTCCTCCGACCAGGGGAGGCTGGCTTCCACTTCCCTGACCCTGCTGTTTGTTGAGTTACCAAAAATAACCTTGCCCCCCAGTAGGGAAGAGGGGGGATGACAAGGTTCTTAGGGCTTACTTTCCTTGTTTTTCTTTTAGTATATTCTACATTTTCGATTACTCCCACCTAAAGCTCGTAATTGGTTCTCTGCTGATTTTCCTCTGCCCTCTTGGTCGTACTCTTTCCTGTGCTTCTCGACCTTCCCCTTGAACTCTCTCTGTTCCCAGGGTTCAGTCCAGGGTCCCCTTTTCTTATTCGTAAGAATTTGGTTGATTTTACCCTAACCAATGTCTTCAAAGACTACCTATAAATAAATGACTCCAAAATCTCTATCTCTGGCCCATCTCTCACCCGATTCCCAAACCAGTCCTTCAAAATACCCACTCTAGGTCCTTACCTCATGATATGACAGAAATCCCAAACTCTGAAACAGCTTATCATCCCCACCTCCATCTCCTGCCCTGCCCCCAAAGACCAGCTCCTCTTCCTGGCTCCCTTTTCCCAATACACGGCACCACATTCCATCCTGTCACCCACTCAGTAACCTGGAAGCCACCCTCAATACTCCCTCCTCCCCTACCTGCAATCAGCCTCACCAGCCTCTGTATTTCTCAAGTCAGTCCCCTTCCTATGGCTCTAAAACCATTATTGTCTGGGTGGGCCTCATCGTTTGTCTTCTAATTACTACAGTAACCCCCCAACTGTGGTCTCCTTGCCACCATCCCTGCCTCTGCCAATCCATCCTCCTTGCTACAGAGGAGAGTATTTCTAGAATGCAACTTCCATCCCATCTCTTTTCTCAAAATCCTGAAGTGCTGAGTTGTCGGGATAAAACCATTCTTCACAGGGCATATAAAGTTCCCCCAACATGCCCCCAAGTGCCTCTCCCCCTCCCATACTCCACCAGCCCAGCCATGGCCTGCTTTCATCTCTGGCCTTTACACACGGTGATTCTCTTCCTCAAATATCCTCCTCTCCAAACTGTCCCCACACGCACCCCCATTTCCGTTTGCTTGCTGTCCCGTAATCCTTCCCCTTCACCTCCGTGCTTAAGTATATACCTGGGCCAATGAAACTTCCCGTGCACCTTCCTCTCCCAGCTCGGTACTGGACCTCTATCCTAGCCATCTTCACACTGGACTATTCCACTGTGAAGGCAGTTAGTTGCCCGTCTTCCCTACTGGTCAAGGAGCAACAAGAGGACTATCCCCTCTCCTTGTACCTTGGGCATCGCACAATGCCTGGCATATTGATAGTACATGACTGGTCCACCTGGAGCCGAGAGCCTACTTAACAAGTGCGAACGCAGCTTAATTTTGCAGCAGTGGCTGAAACAGGCCGTGGCTACAGGGAGGGCTGGGGCAGGTGTGTGCGCTAGGCCACTGGTCCCAAAGGTGGTCTGAGGATCTTGTTCTAGAAGAATCTAAAAGGAGGCGATATAAGTGTTCTTATTCTGAGAACACTCACTTATAATTAGACTGAATGGTAGCATGCTTTAAAAAGCGCAATTGGGTCCCCTTTACACCTTTATTTCCTTAGGGAGAAAAAAAAGATCCTGGTGTTGACATGTGGGAGGCAAAGCATAGAATTAGGTAGGAGGATCTACATACACCTCTGATCAACAGCTTTGCTTCCTCGCCTCTGTGGCTGCTGAAGACAGGCTGCTGCTTCCAGATGTGGCAGGGAGAGGTGCCCGCAAGCAAACCTGCGAATGCCTGGTGTGCGGCAAGAGGCTCACAAACATTGGCTCCATAAGCTTCTGCTGAGGACAATCTCTTAATGCTTATTGGCAAAAGCTCTGGAAATCGAGACCGGCAAATTGAACGGTCACTTATGAGCTGAAGTGGCAGACCAAGGCTGGTGTTCCCTACCTGCTAGGCACTGTACACATGGAGGCAGCCCCCTCACACCTATGCTGCACATTATCTCATCCCCACAGCCCCGTCACCAGGGGGTGGTGGTGCCCTCATGTCAGGTAAGGCCACTGACACAGAGAATCTACTTACCTCCCTAAGATCGCACAACCAGTGTATCCTGGAGCCACTCAGTTCAAACTCAGGTCTAGAGCCTAGAGCCACCCTTGTTCTGCTAGACCAGAGGTTACAAATGGAATGCCTGTGTCTCTAAGTGGACCCTAGACATGTACATAAAAATCCAGTTTTCTTGCTTCTGAAAAACTTTGGAAGATCTGATAACAATCAGCAGGAACAAGATCCTGGTTTCTCATTGGATAAGGAACACACTTTTCAGTTCCCCTCCTTTCTTTAAGCTTCCTACTCCTGAAAATATCTGGGGCTGTAACCTTTGCACCATCGTTTATGCGCCATCCTTCATTTTCGAGTAGAATTTCTCCAAATTATATGCAAACAAAATACTTGCCCATCTTTCCTGAAAGAGGCATATGTCTGGGCTGCACGATCTGCCTGCTTCAGCACAGGTGCGTGAACACTGCTGTCTGGAGCTGGTTGAGACTGTGCTGCCACTCACTCCATCACCCCAACGTCCTGTTTCTCCGGTTGCCAGCTGGTTTCTCAGCCCAGCAGGTAGGGCTGTGCTAGGACAGAAGGGTATTCACAATGGCACTGGATAAATGAAGGGAAGGGAAAAGTACAGCATGAAAATAACCAGCGGAAAAGGCAGTCACTGGAGGTCAGGACAGTTCACAAGTGGCAGCAATAAAAAAGGAAGTTGATGAAATCCGGGGGTGGGTGGTGGAATATATACATCGAGAAGCGCTCTTTTCTTTCTCTCAATTATCTAATTCAGTGAAAGCAGGCAACTAGATTGTGTGCATCTATTGTGGGGCAAAGCTTGGGTTGCCCTCAGTATAATTTCTCGGAGCTCTCCTGAGAGGTTGCACATAAAGGTCTTGTTGTTGAACTGAAGAGAAATGCTGGGAATGGGCTCTGTCATCCTGCTCTGTTGTCAGGTTGGTTTCAGCACCAAGGGGCCCACCGTGCCTCCCCTAGAGACACTGTGGGTTTCAATGCGCTTTTTATTCTCTTGGCTGCTGGAGCAAACAGCCATCACTGTTTCCATTGTGAGTTCTTTTTCTTCTGGAGCCAAGCTCAAGTTCAAGGAACATGTGCTTGAGACCAACATTTGGCAGCCTGGGTCCCCACTTGGAGTGACGTTCTGCCTTAGCCTTTTTCCCATCAAGACACTTTCCCGCATTTGGAGATTGAAAAGCAATGCTGAACACACTTTGTTCTAAAAGCTGGTTCCTACTCTGCTGGCTCATCAAGATGAGGGACAAAACATCCACACCCAAATACAGAACCCAGGTTACTGGGCTAAGATAACAATTATTTCCATCCTTTCATTGTTACCAACATGACTGAGGCCATCGCATCTCAAAATGTCAATGGGCTCAGTTTCCTGGAGAAAAATTCTCTTTGCATTATCTACTCCATGAAGAATTTTATGAGAAATCCTACCTCACAGGTGAAAAAATTAAGCATCCTAATTACTGGGACCTCATTTTGTAGAACAGGTTAACAGGTTAGAAGTCAGAGATTAAATACTTTCCCCACATTCACATAGCTAGTAGCAGAGTTGGTACTAGAACATAACTACTTGAATATTCAGACCTAAGGACTACGTTTTTTTCACATTTTTAAATTGGGGAATAATTATAGACAATAAAAACTCACAGATCTTAAGTGTAGAGCTTAATAAATTTTGACAAATGTTTATATCCATGTAATCAACATTCTAATCAAAACAGAATGTTCCATCATCCTAGAACGTTCCCTTGGACCTTTTCCACTCAATCCCATCTCCCACCTTTCCCCACGAGGCAATAACCACTGCTCTGATTTCTATCCCCTTCAGTTCTGGGGCCCCAGTTGTAAGAAATGAAAATTGAATTAATACATCTTTGCCTGCAGCTCTGAAGTGCTTTTTTGCAGAATTTTCCTCCCCTTTTTGGACCACAAGTACTACTTAAGATTTGTTTTAGATCCATCTGGACAGCCTTCCAGGAAGTCAATTTTAGCCCCAGGACAGACACATTTAAGTTTAAAGGAATTCACATTTATAGGCTATGAAGGCCAACTATGATTCCTTAATATGCAGTATAAAAAGAACTTTTTGGAAAATGAAGTGGTCTCTCCAGAATATCTGCCTTCTTGCCTCTTTCTGTATCTAACTACTCCTTCAGGATAGCTGCCCTTGTTTCTATGGAAAGAATTGCTGGAGCTCTTGAAAGTGAGTACATGTGTACGGTCTACTTGGAAGTCACTTCCTAGATTTAATAACCTTCCTGCTGCAGTGGGACCCCTCTTAACTCATCTGATGTCCCCAGACAGTTGAAAATGTAACTAGCCAGCAAGGGAACTTAGAAACTGGAAACTGGAAAACTTCGGCTAAGGTTTGCTCAGAACATTGTCCTAAAGCCAAAAAAAATGTTGCCAAGGTCCAGGTGGAGGCAGCTTTCCACCAGCCACAAACACAACCGAATCAGACGGGGCCAGCTTCTCTTCCAGCCAGAGCACTGGCGGGCAGGCTGGGTCATTTTCTCCACAGCAAATTGGTCTCCCAGATGGTGACCTAATGCTTGGCACTGGTGAACTCCATAAAACAAGGCATTTCACCCTATGCTCTGAGGCAAAAATGACTACATGGAATATATACATATATAATTAATTAAGTCAAGTTTTAAAAATCCTAAAGAAAAAGAATAAAAATGATGGACACAGTCATAACATTAGAACCCATTTGTTAACACAGAGCAAAGAAGAAGCAATGCTAAAATGTAAACTCGCCTGACAGAGCCAAATTCTAGAAGACATTTTGTTAGTAAAGAGATAATTCTGTGGAATTATAAGTAGAGCTGCCAAAAGCAATGTGGGGAGTCCTTCTTTCCTATATAATGTCACTTCCTCTGAGTGTTTTCTGGTGTTTCTACAGTAGAAACACCTTTTTTCTACTAAATAGAGAAAACTTCCATTTCTAAAATGTATTTTTAAAATAGTTACTATAGGTGTGGCCAGTTAGCTCAGCTGGTTAGAGCGTGGTGCTGGTAGCACCAAGGTTGCCAGTTCGATCCCCGCATGGGCCATTGTGAGCTGCACCCTCCTTCAAAAAATAAAACAAAATAGGTACTATATTAACATGGTTCAAAAATTTAAAAAATATATATAAAGGGTCTTCAGTGAAAAGTCTCCCTCTCACTCGTGGGCCCCAGCCATTCCCTTTTTCTCCTCATGGGCCCAGTGTAGTGGTTTCCTGTGTATCTATTTATCTATTCAGAGATAGTTTAGCATATACAAGCAAAACATAGATATACACCTTTCATTGTTCTTTTTTAGAAATAAAATGTTATAATGTTGTCTGTCCTGCATTTTACTTTTTTTCCCCACTTGTATTTAGAAACAGAACTTTGAAGATGCTTTTAAATAAAGCAAAATTATATGTTCATTTACCCTTTGACTCAGCAAATCCCACTTCTAAATCTATCCAAAAGATACACTGGCAAAAATACAAAATATTTTATGTGGGTTATTCACAGGGCATTTCCAAAGGAAAGAATGAAATGTCCCTCAACAACTAAGAATGGTTACTTCTCGGGGAAGGAAAAAACAGGGAAGGGGATGCTGATAGAAGACCTTTCTGAATGTAACTTTTCCTCCCCTTTTTTTTCACTAGTTTAAACTTTGGAATCATATAAATAGTTTGTGTAGTTTTTTTAAAAGCTCCTCTAAAAATTGAAAGCAAACTGAAACAAAATTAACTATGTGTATATTTGGAGCAATAACTAAAGAGAGGAACTGTTTTAAGTGATTTTAAAATATTCACAGTCCCTAGACCAGGGTTTCTTAACCTCAGCACTGTTGATATTTTTTGGGGCCAGAAAACTCTTTGTTGTTGGGGGGTCATCCTGTGCACTGTAGGGTGTTAGCACCCAAGGCTCTCGTGAGCTTCTCTGATTGGTGACAGTTTGCATGTATTGTCACACACTGTGGCTCGGAGAATTAAGTGCTGTGCGTGTGACCATGGGGAGAGTGTTTTAAAATGTAGGAGGAAGGGGCACGCTGTGGCACAAGGAGCCACATGTGGAAGCACTAGGGTCGGTCAGGAGGTAGAGGGAGCCAGGAGGAAATGTGGGCAAGGGCTGTTATATCTGAAAGGGAAGCAAGGGGCGAGACAGAGTACGCAGGCTTGGGATTGGCTAGTTTGACTAATTTCAGTAGGCCCTGAGGCACAGGGGCTGTCCCTACTTTTCTGGTACCTGGCCCTGGGGTGATAAGGGCAGAGTGTGAGAGTCCAGAAAGGAGGTGGTTGGGTATGGGCTCTGGATTGGTTGGTTTGCATATAAAAGGTGCACTCACAGATGAGTCTCTCACTATCTCTACAAATTGGCTAGCCCTGGGAGGGGCCATCTCTCCAGGGTCAGGAAGACACAGATGTCAAAGCACCAGAGACACATTAACAGAGAGGACAACCAGGAACTTGTTAGCTGCTTTCTCCTGGCCTTCACCCAGGCACCTTTTCTCTTCGCTGACTTGAATTCTTTCACTGTAATAACTGGTGAGTATAACAGCTTTTCTGAATTCTGTGAGTCTGTCTAGTGAATCATCGAACCTGAGTGTGGTCTTGGGACCCTGATACAACTGCTAAAACCATTAGGTGAAAGGGTGGTAGGGAACTTCATAATGGGATAGATCAGGCTGATGGGGAACTTCACAATTAGATCAGGCTGAACCCATTGCTCAGTCATGGAAAGTGGGACAATCAGATGTTATGTGTTCCTCTTGATCTGATGCAACAGATGTATGCAGAATCACCTAAGAAGTGTTTCTATCAAATGAACTAAGCCTAAATCTAATCAAGCCTCTCCATGGAACTGCAAATTTATAGGAATTATGGGGGACAGGGGAACCCGTTCTCAACTTTGGAGGAAATAAGCAGCCAAATCCAGGATAGAGGAGACTCTACAGGACAAATAACATATTTGTTCAACACATAAAAAGGAGACTGAACTGTTATACATTTAGTGAGACAAAAAGCAAATCAATCAAATGAATGGTGTGGACTTTGTTTGGATCCTAATTTGAATAAATCAATAGTCAAAATACCTTAATTTTTAAAATTTTTTTGATGGACGGAATGGGGTAAGGTTCCCATTTTAGACATGATTTCTAGCTCCTCTGAAGTCTATTCTTTTTCTATGGCTCAAAGCATCCTTCTATAGAAAAACCTTCTCCTGATCATGTCCTGGTGAAAGCCAAGCACCGTCTTCTTAGAAACTTGTCATAAACTGCTCTCTCCCCACTCCTCCTCATTGGAGAGAATGAGAATCTAGTGAAACATCCTGCCTAAATGTTGACTCTTCCCTAACACTACCAGGAAAAGAATGTGTACAGTCTGTTTTAGGGTCATTGAAACATACCCTACACAAGCTCCTTGATTTCAAAGACTGTGTTGATCTGCAAGTCAGGCAGTAAGCAAATATTTGTTGAGTACCTTCTAGGTGTGTATGCTGTGCTAGAACTATGCATAAATGTAATAAGTAGAATAGAATAGAGAGCCCAGAAATAAATCCTCACTTATAGGTCAATTAATCTACGACAAAGGAGGGAAGAATATACAATGGGGTAAAGACAGTCTCTTCAATAAGTGGTGTTGGCAGAACTGGACAGATACATGCAAAAAAATGAAATTGGACTACCATATACAAAAATAAAATGGATTAAAGACTTAAATGTTAGACCTAAAACTCTAAAACTCCTAGAATAAAACATAGGCAGTAAACTTTTTGACATCACTCTTAGCAGTATCTTTTTTGGATATGTCTCCTCAGGCAAGGGAAACAAAAGAAAAAATAAACAAATGAGACTACATCAAACTAAAAAGATTTTGCACAGTGAAGGAACCTATCAACAAAATGAAAAGACAACCTACTGAATGGGAGAAGATATTCGTGAATGATACATCCGATAAGGTGTTAATATCCAAAATATATAAAGAATTCATACAACTTAACATCAAAAAAATCCAATTAAAAAACGGGCAGAGGACTTGAATAGATATTTCTTCCAAGAGGACATACAGATGGCCAACAGACATATGAAAAGATGCTCAACATCACTGATCATCACAGAAATGCAAATTAAACCACCATGAGATATCAGCTCACACCTGTCAGAATGACTATCATTGATAAATCAAATAAATGCTGGCAAAGATGTGGAGAAAAGGGAACACTAGTGAACTTTTGGTGAGATTTTAAATTAGTATAGCCACTATGGAAAACAGTATGGATATTCCTCAAAAAATTAAAAATAGAGCTGCCATAAGATCCAGGAATTCCACTTCTGGGTATTAATCCAAAGAAAACAAAAACACTAATTTAAAAAGATATATGCACCCCTATGTTCATGCAGCATTATTAGTAATAGCCAAGATATGGAAGCAACCTAGATGTCCATCAATAGATGAATGAATAAAGATGATGTGAAATATATCTATACAATGGAGTATTATTCAGCCATAAAAAAGAATGAAATCTTTCCATTTGCGACAACATGGACAGACCTAGAGGGTGTTATGCTAAGTGAAAAAAGTCAGACAGAGAAAGACAAATACCATATGATCTCACTTATGCGTGGCATCTAAAAATTAATGAATAAACAGAAACAGAAAGAGACCCATAGATATAGAGAACAAACTGATGTTTGCCAAAGGGGAGGGGATGGGGAATGGGAATAAAAAAAATAAAGGCCCTCCTATGTGGCTGTGGTGGGCATCCAATTAATAATATGTTAATTAACAAATATTTGTTGATCACCTACTACATACCAGGGGCTGTTTTAGGTATTGCAGATAAGCTATGAATAAGACAAAGTTCCCATCTTCAAGTAGCTTCCAGTCAAAAGACATTTTTGAGACAACAAAGGGAAACCCAATACGCACTGCATATTAGACACTAAGGAACTGTTAATTTTCTTGGGTGAAATATGATAGTTAGGGTTCATTTTAAAATGCTCCCAGCAAAAGAAACCGGAGGGGAGGTGGGGAATAGATCAGGTAACAACAGCATAAAGCTGCTGGTTGTTAAGTCTGGGTGGTGGTACATGGAGGTCCACTGTGCTACTCTATTTTTGTGTCTATTTAAAAATTTCTATAACAAGTTTTTTAAAAAAGTATTTAAAAATCAGAAGCAGGTATCAGTAAAAACACATGCTCTAATTAAATGTATGAAATTTGAGAACATGCCAATATTGCAGAGATGTGATTTTAAGGTACAGCAAAGATTCTAAACTTGGTTTTTAAGAGATTAAAGTAAAATGTAGGAATTTGATGTCTAAGAACCACCTTTTGTTCTTGAGAAAACAGGCAAAGCCCAAGGGGAAGCTGCCTTTCACCTCTAGCTTTCAGGATTTTCCCAGTCTCTGTTCTGATGTCTAAAATTAGGGGTGCTTTTTACATTTAGACTTGTTGGTACACATTTGACAAACTTGCCATACAATTGAGGAATAAAAAGACATTACCCCCTTACATTCTCATATAAATCTTTATCCTCTGAAATAGAATCTCATAAGACACAGATACATAACCTTTCGTGGGCAAAAATTCCTGCCGTCGCGGTATCCTAACTGCTATTATAACGCAGGATTTGGGGTCAGGCAAAGGATTTCTGATTTAAGCAGCACATGGGAGAGCCCAGCCTTCAGGGAGTGGTGTCTTTACCTTTCTTTCCTGCTATCTAAAAGGATTTCTCATGGAAAGAAATTCAAGGATAACTTGTTAGACAAACATGTATTACTCCTGTAATTAAAAAAAATTTAAGAACATATGCTCACACACAAACTTTTATGTGAATATTCACAGTGGCACTACTCACAGTAGCCAAAAAGTGAAACAAATGTCCATCAACTAATGATTGGATGAACAAAATGTGGTATAGCCATACAAATGAATGTTATTTTTATTCCACAAAAAGAAGTAAAGTACTGATTCATGGTACTGATTCGTTATTATATCATACATCTTAAAACATTATGTTAAGTGAAAGAAGCCAGTCACAAAAGATCACATATTGTATGATTCCATTATATGAAATGATTCCATTATATGAAACGTTCAGAACAGGCAAATCCAGAGACAGAAAATAGATTACTGCTTGCCCTGGGGGCTAAGAAGCTTGGGGGGGTGGGGGGTGGGGAGTAACTGCTAATGAGTACTGTACTGGGTTAAACACTGTCCCCCCATATTAGAAAAAAAAAGTTCTAAAATTGATTGCAGTGATGTTTATATACTTTGTGGATATAGCACTAAATTATATGGTATGTGAATTATGTCTCAATAAAGTTCTTATAAAAAATATTTAAAGTCCTATAGAAATGCCAAAGAACTGACAAGGACCCTGAAGAATCCCAATGTGGACAGTATCATTTTCAGTCAATAATTTCATGTGTGAAGAGGTGGAGTTAAATATTAGATGTTAGTTAAAACAGGATTGATTGCTAGGTGTGTTCGTGATTTGCTATAGGGACTTGTGGCCTTTTAGACTTTCCACTGAAAGTCATAGAAAACCATCTCCAACAGGCTTACTTAAAACAATGGGTATTTATCTCACACAGCTGAAGTCCAGGGTGGGCACTAGCTTCAGGTACCCAAACAAGGTCACTAGAACTTGGATTTTCTTGGCTGCTTCTTTCTTTGCTTCCTTCATTCTCAAGCTGGTTGTATCTATGTGGTAGGCAAAGTCCCAAGATTATGTGGTCCCTATAGCTTATGATTCAAGAGGAGAATCTTTTCTGAAAGCTCTGGTAATAGTTCCAGGAATGTCCAGGGCTGGCTCACAGGGAGTAAGGTTTTCTTCAACCAAGTCTCATGGATAGAGCAGGAAAGGGTGGCTCTCTGAAGGAAGAAAGGCTGGGGGTACAAAATATATGTCCACTATACCAGGCGGAGCTCTAGAACTTGCAGAGATTCAAACATCATCTCAGCCCAATAAATACTTGCCGAATCAATGTAGGAACACACAAAACAGAGCAACTGGAGAGTACGTTTAAAGCATCACATTTCAGATTCTTATTCCGTATTTTAGAGAAGCAATAAAACACAAGTTAGAACAGATACCGAGGTCATTAGCAAGATGCCATTTCAGCAGAGAAGCACTTCAATCCAATATAGATTGTTCCATGTTCCAGAATTCCATCCATCTTACACAAAAGAGATATGCTGATCGGGTAGATGGCAGATGTTTTGTTCTGACTTAGCCACAAGATAAAGGTAAGGCTTGTCCCTCATAAAGGAAGAAGCTGGTCTGGCACGAAAGGCTGGAAAACACCTTGCTACCAATAAGTTCTTTGCAAATGTTCCTACTCATTTAAATTGGTGATAATCCGGTGGGTTTCTGATCCAGGATCCAAATGCCTGCTTCCGGAGTGCACTCCAGGCTTCCTGGTAAGTAGACGCAGCCTCTTTGTAGTCCTGGTATGTCTCAAGCTTCCGCACCCTAATGCACACACACCGTCAAGCACACAGGTTCTCACTGAACAGCTCACCGCCGTGGCCAACAAGACACCAGAGTGATCAACTGGACAGATTTATTACAAGAGACTTAGGAACAGGAGGGTTTTGGTATGCTTTTCTAGAGTGACTGTCTCCTTCGTAGGGAATTCGTTAGAAAGTAATATGGATTAAAACAGGTAAGAATAAACAGAATGCTAGTTTTGTCTGGTCCTGGTGAAATCAGATAAAACAAGAATAATTGTAGCTACTTTTTGGTTTAAAGTTTTCTAAGCATCTATAATTTCCACCGGAGGATACAGCCATTAGAAACTTCTTGCCTGCATTTTTCCCTAACAAACCAAACCACTTTTTATCCATATTCTCCTCCTATGTACCTCTAACCAACACCCCTTCCGAATCCCTTAGCCATCTCTGATTGTTAAAAACTGGCTGATATGCTGAGTAATATTTGTAGCACTTATACCCAGTTAAAATATTTTCTTGTGACAAAGATTCTCTCCTTTGACCAAACCTGAGTCAGGCTCCTCCAAACCCTCTTCTCGACTTGGACCTTGAGCTCTGTCCTTGCATCTTAGAGTCGAAGAAACTGAGATTCATGCCTTATTGATCCAATTTTACCCTGCTTCTAAGTTGTTCCTTAGCTCACTTCAGCAGAGCAAAGTTGCTAATTGTAGCAAAAACTGATTTCAGTTATTTGATCAATTTTGTACAGCTTTTTGTTAGTTAATGGGTGGGATCCATACACATGACAATGTTAAACTTTACCTGAGCCCTGAGTTCCTAAAAAACAGCTATGATTGAAAAATCTCCCTCCCACCCTTCTGTGTTCTGGGAAATGGTTGCCTGCAAAGACCTGCCTTCCCCACGACTTAGATAAGACTCACGGATGTCCCATGGTTTACCCATGACAACCAGACGCAGGCCCTCTTAACTCCCATTCGTCGTCTCATAATGGTTAGCTGAACCCACGGACTAAGCTTGACAAAATACCTGCTAACTTGACCAAATATCAGTTACACGCCCCTCCTTGTGCTGGAGCCCTGAACTTCGACACACCCTCAGCCTGAGGCAGGATTGGAGTATTTAACACCCCTTAACAGCCCCTCCGGAGAATCAATTGACCACAAGAAAAGACATCTCCTGTGCAACTGTCCCTCCACACTGCCTATTCATCTCACTCTCCCATTCCAAGTTCTGATAGCCTTGTTTACCCCTCCGTATAAACGATAACTTCCAGTCTGCCTTGGAGAGGCTTACAGAGCTATCATTGGCGTGTTCTTGCTTTGCATGAGTTCTCTTATTATAATAGACCCCCTTCTCTTACTGCAATAACCCTTTTGAATAAAGTCTCTCCTTACCTAAGTCCAGGTATGTTTTTAAAACACACAATGTATGGAAACCCACCCAGTTCTAGTTTGATTCATTTTTTCACATAAGAAACATGCAAACTGACCATGGATGACTGGAGGGCATCAATATTGACCAGTCTGCATGACGGTGATAACAGTGGCTAGCCTCTTCGTATAGAAGTTTCTAGCTACTACTTTGCTTCCCCACTGTTGTGTAAGAATTTGGCCAGTCTTTGTTGCCAGTTCCTGGGCAGGAAACTCTAACCCCTTAAGAATTTTCCAAGTGAGAGGAATGTATTTGTTTTCATGGTGGACCCCTCATCTCATACCTCAGTTTATATTTAACAAGGTGACTCATGGTAGGAGAGTTTCAGGATTGGGCTGGCCATGCCAGAAAGACCAACCACAAGATTAGAGAGTTGGAGCACTGAGCCATCTGATAACAGTCTGACCTCCTATTGTGGGAGGAGGATATGAAGATTGAGTTTAATCACATCATGTGAACTACACTTCAATCAATCATGCTTATTAATAAAACCCCAATAAAAACTCTGGACCCTAAAGTGCAGGTCAGCTTCCTGATTGGTGATACACAGTGATGTGCTGAGAGGGTAATGCAATCTGAGAACACAGAAGCCCTATTGTTTGGGACCCTCCGAGACCTCACCCTATCTGTCCCTTCTTTTAGTGGCCCTGCCTTGCACTCTTTACAGTAAAAGGTAATTTTAAGTATGTTGCTTTCCTGAGTTCTATGAGTTGTTCTAATGAATCGTGGAACCTGAAGGTGTAGTGGGAACACCTGAGTTTGTAGTAACCTGGTCAGAAGTGTGAGTGGCTTGGGGGCCCTCTGAGCTTGCTGTGGCTGTCATCTGAAGTAAGGGCAGTTAGTGTCCGAATTGCACCCACCCACCTGTCCCTGAAGTGGTTTTATAGTTCTCTACATTCCTGTTTGGAGAGAGATTTAAATCGTGGAGCTATAGTTCACAACCACTGATGTGAACAAAAGAAAGAGAAGAGAATGACGTTCCTAACAGAATATATTGGTCTCCAAGCACTCCCATTTCCACAGCATTCCCATTCCATCTAGAGGTGGAATGCAAGGAGGGCCTGGAATGGGCCAAGACCCAATTCTACCCTTTGTCTCTTATGACTGTACCGCCAAACTACCCATCCTCCATACCTCAGCTCGTACACCAATCTGCGAGTGGGGCTATGGGGATGGAAGAGCATGTGGTCAGTAATAAGTGCCCACTGGCCTATTGAACCACCACTCCTGTCAAAGCTTCCTGGCATCCACAAGCCAGAATTAAACCAGAAATCTTCCTAAGAAAAAATATGGGTTAATAGCATCACCTGAGGGAGTCTGGCCACTTGTCCTCTGAAATACTGCTTAGAAGTTTCTGGAATGATCTAAAGAGTTCCACTTTGCTGATTCGAGATCTGTTTGGAAAAAGACAAAAATAATTTATTAAGTGTTTACAGTGTACCAGATTCCTGTCAAAGATACCAGGCTTCACACGGTATTTACGTTAGAATGTGCCAGAGCCCCCATTTTCACCTGTGTCTGGCAATGAGAAAACCTAGACCTGAGTATCTGATTAGGTTGATGCATTTTTATGAATCTCTTTTCGTTTTTTTTTTTTTGTATGTGTGTGGTTTTTTTTTAAGGAGGGCACAACTCACAGTGGCCCATGAGGGGATCAAACCGGCAAACTTGGTGCTACCAGCACCACGCTCTGACCAACTGAGCTAACCGGCCATGCCCCAAAAATGAATTTCATCTTAAGAAATATCATTAGCAGTGAAATTATCAAGGTAACAGGTTCAAACGGGGTAAAGACAGAGGTGGAATTACTAAATTCCCCCCAGGACACCTATCAGCCACGTTGGCTACCTCCTTTCAAGGGAGCTGGCCCCTTGGGTAATACTGCTTACAAGAAAACATTGAAAGCTCTGTTTCCGAGACCCGAGTGTTGCTCCCTGTATGAACTGTGGTTATGAAGTCCACTTGGACGCACCACCTGAGGCAGAACCTCCACACTCTCCCTTTGGGCATCATGGGGCTTTGGAGGCCAATCCTTTGCTTCTAACATCAAGCTTCATGGAGGTCATAGTTTGGAACAGTGAAGGAAGTGAGTCTGAATTTTTTACCAGCCCATATGGCCCTTCTTGGTTTGGCCCATCCATGTCAGCATGGCCTGAATTGTGTGTGCCTCCTTCCTTTCTCTTATACATACAATTCATGAGCTGATCTAGACGTTGGGAACTGCTGTGTGTGCCTACAAAGTCTGGGCTCATCGTTACACACCACACCCTTCACTGTACATGCAAACTGTACCATCAGCTTGGACACAGTGGCCATACTCATACATATGGAATAAGGGATTACACAGTCTGCCAAGAGGCTGCCTTACCTGGCTGGGACCCAGCCTACAGAACGGAATCACTGCTTAAAGCAGAACCCTGAACCCTCACATGCTGCTCTCCCTGGGCCTTAATTGTGGTTAAGTGGCTGCTGGCACTCAGGAATATTAGGCTGCTATAACATTAAAAAGCTCCAAAGCCAAAAACCTAATGGAACGCATCTCATTAACAGATTAAAGGAGAAAAGTAATATAATTATGAGAAAAATATATGCAGAAAAAACATTTGTTAGAATTCAATATCTATTGAATGACTTAAAATCTTTTACAAACTAGGGCTAGGAAAGGTATTTAAATTCATACACAGTATCTATAAAAATCTACAGGAAATATATGTTCTTAAAATCAGGAATAAGACAAGGGTACTTGCTATCATTGCTTTTATCCAATGTTATCCAAAAGGTTCTGGCCAGCAAGACAAGAAATAAAAGGAAAAAGCATTCAAAAAAATCCAAAGCAAAGCCACTATTTGCACATGAGTGTGATACTGTCAGTTCTAGCCAGCACATAAGTCAAGAAATAAAAGGAATGGAGAACTGGAAAGGAAATACCATTTGCAAAAGATTATCTATATTAAAAAATTCCAAAAGAATTCCCAGATCAATTGGTAGAATAATAAGCATTAGCAAAGTTGCTGAATACAAATATTGACTGTGGCAGAGAGAAACAAAAGATTGGTTGCAACAGCAATGCCCAGAAAATGCAACAAAAAGAAATTATATAAAATAGCATCTATAGTAGCCAACCGCTAAGATGGTGATTCTTGCCTCCCAGAATTCATACCCCTGTGCAATCCCCTCCCACACTGAGTAGGGCTGACCCGTATAAACATTAGTAGATTGCAGATACAGTGTAACTTCTGAGGCTGGGTCATAAAAGACACCGTGGCTCCTGCCTTGCTCTCTTGGATCACTTGTTCTGGGGGAAGCCAGCCAGTGAGTTGTGAAGATGAACACTGGTAGCCTATGGAGAGATCCAGGTTGTGAGAACTGAGGCCTCCTGCTAACAGCTAGCACTGAGCTGTCAGTCAGTCCCATGAATGAGCCATTTTGGAATTGGATCCTCCAGCCCCAGTCAAGCCTTCAGATGACTGCAGCCCTGGCTGACATAATGGACTGCAACCTCCTAAGTCCCTGAGTCAGAATTATCCAGCTAAGCTCTTCCCAAATTCCTGACCCACAGAAACTATGAAATAGTAAATGTTGGTTGTTGTTTTAAGCCACTAAGTTTTGGAAGTGTAATTAATTACACAGCAACAGATAACTAATACAACATTCAAGGAATAACTCTAATAAAAGATGTGAAAGATTTATATGAAGAAAATTAAACTTCACCAAAACATATGTAAGACCTACTAGGGAAGCTATATATACCTATGTAATTTTTAAAAGATTACACATTCACATTGTAATCTTTAAAATATCACGTTGATATTTTCCATCTAGCACTATCTTTAATCTAACATACTTAGGTATACTTAAAGTTATTTTTTAACCCCTCACCATTTTCTTTTATAATCCAATGAGCCATGTAATGATTCGCTAGGATGCTCTGGCATCTGGACAGAATGGAAAGAGGATTTGCCACTTTCGGGCAAAGGAATATGCCTACAACAGGCAGAGTAAAATTAAGCTTCTTAGAAATGAGGGTCCTTTATCTGGTTCCTATTATCTCATTGCTTTTAAAAACCAGGAAGACTTAAATAAAACAGTCCCTTTTAGTGATGCATTAGCATACTAAATGTCTCTAACATCCCAGTCTGACTTTATATTCCCTATAGTTCTAAAGAACGTGGTCCCCGGATTCCAGCATTCAGGAATGAGCAGTGAGAAAACCTACTTTCTCCCCAGCAGCTGTTGGTTTTTAGAATAAAAGTGACTGATTCTTTCACAAATAATATGAAGCTTTACTTGATAATTAAAGAGGAAATTGATCTTAAGATGTCTACTGCAATTCCTGCACCATGTTAGAGGAACTCTCTCTCATTCAATTCTCACAACTTTCCTGTGCAATAGATACTCTTAGTTATTCTTGCTTTATTGCTGGGGAAATGGAGGCTAGGAGGGGTAAAGCAATGTGCCCAAGTTCACACAGCCAGGAGAAAAGGGAGCCAGGAATTAAACATCCATCTCTTAAACTACAAAGCGTCTGCTCTTTCTACCGTATACATCCTCCTTGTATGGGGTCTGCCTTCTAAATGGAGACAGCCACAATGTGCCAGAGACCTCAGATCATCTCCTCCAAGGTCCCTGTCTTACAGATATGAACACACTGAGGCCCAGAGAGCAAGTGGACTTGTCCAAAGTCACCCAGATACCTGGAGACACAGCAAGGGTGACGACAATAGGAGGCACTTCCAATCACACAGAAAGCACTTATGTGTTAGGAGAAGCTGGAGAACAGCACTAGGGGAATCTGGAGAAAAGATGGTAATTTTGAGCCAGAAGGCGGTGGTTGAGCTGAGCTTTTAAAGTAAGCGAGTGTGTGGATTCATCGTGAATCAGGAAATGGAAACCACAGTCAGATTCGTGGGGCTGGTATGAGTTGCCTGTCACCAGAGTTCAGCAGGAAACTTGTGGTTCCTGTCCCTCGTGACCTGCTCTGCTCACACACCCATGGTCTCCTGAGAGGTGCTAATAATGGTGGCCTAAAGCCAGGAAGGCCCTTCAAAAAACTGGTCCAAAAATCTCTACCCACAACAATTTTGTAAATCTTACTCAATCCTAGGACACGAGTCTCTCGGTGCAGCTCAACCCAGACTGAGATGGATATGCCTTTGGTGGAGAGGCCACCCCCCACAGTGCCTCCCACCCTCAGGCTAGTGCAGACCACCTATGGCTCAGTGAGAGGAGAAAAGCAGCGTGGATGAGATTAGCTGAGCATTTAGCAAGAGAAGAACCAGTAATGTAGATGCATGAACCTCCAAACACACAACGATGGAACCTGCATCTCATGTCCAGCAGGTCTTAAGCTCTACACTGCAGCAAAAGCCAATCTGAATACACGAAGTCCTATTTCCATGGTGCCCTTTTTGCCAGTTCAATCGCTGTGGAGGTTCATAAGTGACTCGGGTTCCAACCTTGAATTACTAAATCAGAATCCCTAGTGGCAAAGCCCAAGAAAGTGTTCTTTTCAAAATATCCCAGGGGAAAGAATTTCCCCAAAATGGTGCTGTAACAATTGGATACAAAAGAATGCACCTGGACCCCTACCTCATACCTTATAGAAAAATGAACTCAAAATGGATCAAAGTCCTAAACTTAAGAGCTAAAACTACAAAAACTATTAGAAGATAACACAGTAAATCTTTGTGACCTTGGATCAGGCAGTGATTTCTTAGATATGACACCAAAAGCACAAATCACCAAAGGAAAAAACAGATGAAATGGACTTCATCAAAAGTTTTAACTTTCATGCTTTAAAGGATACTGTCAGAAAGTGAAGAGACAACCCACAGAATTGGAGAAAATATTTCTAAACACATATCTGATAAAGGACTAGTGTCCAGAATATATAAAGAAATCCTGTAACTCAACAATAAAAATATACCAATTTTAAAAATGGGCAAAGGATCCGAATAGACATTTCTCCAAAGAAGATATACAAATGACTAATGAGTACATGAAAAGATGCTCAACATGATTAGTTGTTAGGGAAATACAAATCAAAACCACAATGAGATAGTTTTCACACCCATGAGAATGGCTACAATAAAAAAGAGATAATAACAAGTATTGTAAAGGATGTAAGATAACTGAAACTCTCATACATTGCTGATAAAAGTTTTAAATGGTGCAGCTGTTATGGAAAAGTCTGGCAGTTCCTCAAAAGTTAAACAAAAGGTTATCATATGACCCAGGAATTCCACTCCTAGGTATATATCCAAGAAAAATGAAAACGTATGTCCACCCAAAAGCTTGTATACAAATGTTCATAGCAGCATTATTCATCATAGTCAAAAAGTGAAGCAACCCAAATGTCCTTCAGTGGATGAACAGATAAACAAAAGGTGGTCTATCCATACAATGGACTATCATTCAGCCATAAAAAGGAATGAAGGCCTGATACATGCTACAACATGGATGAACCTTGAAAACATTATGCCAAGTGGATGAAATTAGATGCAAAAGGCCAAAATTGTATGTATGATTCCATTTATATGACATACCAAGAATAGATAAATCTGTGGAGACAGAAGTAAATTAGGGGTTGCCAGGGTTTAGGAGAGGAAGGTGTAGGGAGTTAGTGCTATTGCATGTAGGGTTTTCTTTTTGGAGAAATGACAATGTTCTGGAACTAGAGAGTGGTGCGGCGTGAGTACACAGCCACTGTCTCCTTCCGCCCCAGTATGCTGTACCTGGCCTGAAGGCTTCTGATTCCTTTCTTTGTTGCTCCCTGTGGAAAGCCATTGGCAGTAACATCCAACGGCTGCTCAGGAACTGCACTCCAGCTGATGGCTATGAAAAAGATAAAATTCTGGGGTTAAAACTGTTCAGTTTTCTATCCATTCCAGAGGTGCTTTAATAAAAACATTTCCCTGTCTCTGCAGACCCGAGAGCTCGATATGACGTCAGACACAATGACTGCCAGTCTGACACGCGGCCTCCGGACAGTGTAAAGTGGTTCATGATTCCCCACCGTCATTACCCTATCAGCTAACAATCGTTGGGCATCTATTATATGCTAAACACGGAAAATGAATGAAACAGAATTTCTCATTTAATTCTCATGACAACCCTGATAAATAAATGATATTCTTATATGAAGATAAAGAAATTGAGGTTAAGAGAAATAGGTTGCCCAGGGTCACACAGAACATGAACTTGACCCAGTGTGGGTGTCTCTAAAGCCCACACTACTGACCATTTGGGTGGTAAACTGCCTCCCCAGGCTGGGAGGATGCAGCCCCTCCCAGGCCACTCCACCGTCTGGGGACAAGTTACTCCAGGGCAAGTGGAACCTGGATCCTTTACCTGCTCCGCAAGGAACAAGTCGGCCTGGGCTGTCAGCCCTTTTTGCCTGCATTGCACAGCGGCTCTGCTCAAACAGTAAATCTGACTGCTGTATTTTCACTTCTTGAACTCCAAAGCCATTGGGTAAAGCCGAGACGTTCTGACACCTAAATGTGAGGGAAAATGCATTCAGTTTAGGCACACTCCTGGAGAGGGTATCTAGGACTGTGGACCACACCACTGCCCCTACGTCTCGGGAGGCAAAGGCCTTAGGAGGTGTGTGGATTTGTTGGTTTATTTATGGAAAGGGAAATACAGGAGGGTGTGACAGAATAGAATCTACATTACATGAACCTTATGGCTGCAGGAAGATCCCTTCTCATCACTCTGAAGTGGTATCTGTGATTTGAGTCACCACCCCTCAGTGACTTCAGTAACACGAAAAGCCAGCCCTTCCTGATATCAGCTTTGACAGATCTGAAAACCTTAAGCAGGAGTATTAACTTGTTGGCATCCGCTTCCTAGGGAATCCTTTGAACACACCGGAAACCAAACTTATCCTATAATATGAAAGCTTCATTTTTTTCTCTTGTATTTTTCTACACAAACTAGACGCCAACACAGTGCTGGACTAGACCTAAGCAGAGAGCAACTTAAAGTCTAAGAATAGGGAAAACATGGAAAACACAGAAAACGTTTTGGGCACAGTGACTAGGGTTACTTTTTTTAAATTTAATATATTTACTGGGATACAGTTTATATCCCATACAGTTTACCCATTTAAAGTGTATAATTCAGTGTAATTTTTAGTATATGTATAGAATTGGGCAACTATCACCATAATCTAAGTTTATAACATTTTCATCACCCCAGTAAGAAACCCCCCACCTATCAGCAGTCACTCCCCAAACCCTTCTCCAGTCCCTGGCACCCACGAATCTACTTTCTGTTTCTATGGATTGCCTATTTTGGACATTTCCCTACATGAAGTCATACATTATGTAGCTTCTTTCACTTGGCATAATGTTTTCAAGGTTCATCCATGTTGGAGCACGTGTCAGTCCTTCATTTGTTTTTGCAGCTGAGTGATATTCCACTGTATGGATAGGCCACCTTCTAGTTATCCATTCACCAGCTCTTGGACATTTGAGTTGCTTCACTTTGGGGCCGTTATGACTAATGCTGCTATGCCCATTCATGTGCAAGTTTTTACATGGATGTATGTTTTCACTTCTCTTGGGTATGTACCCAGGAATGGAATTAGTGGGTTAGATCCTGGGGCTACTTCCCGGAATTGGCTTCAGGGGTGGTCATTTGACACAGGCCCACAGGCTTCCCCTGGCCGTGGCTTCATCCCACCCTCAGTCACTACAGCATTCATTGGGTTTGGCTACCTTCTGTGGATGGGAAAAAAAGGGGTTCTATGGAAAGTAACTTCACAGTGTGATGTGATTATAAATTCCTAACTGGGCAGGTCATGGTGGGTAGTCACACCCCAGGCATATAACTTCTTTAGTGAAAGGTTTTAAGCTAGCCCTGTCCATTGTTCTAGTGCATCTAGGTTAACAAGCCTTTGAAATACCACAAGTAATACCCCTTAAAGGGAGTAGTAGTCCTCAAGAAAGCACACTGTCTTGCTAACCAAGACACCACTGTAATCCAATCCCCCCCCTTGTTTTCTCCAATCTTCTTTATGTTCCCTCCTTAATTTCAAATGCATAAAAGAAGATGCAAACTATTATTCTCGGGAGCATCTGAGATCTTGCTCCTGGCAATTGTTGTCAGTTTGGCTCAAATAAACTCATAAAAATTCTCTATAGGTCTAGATATTTCTTACGTTGACACTTCAGGGAAACCGAACTTGAGTGATCATCCTTTATCTTTTATCCTTTTAAAAATTAACAGTAATATTTGCGAGTTTAAAAATTTTTTAACAGCAATATATGTACATTGTAGAAGAATTAGAAAACAAAAAAATCAAAGACAAAACTACCCATAATACCACAATTCAGAGGTAATAATATTAATACCTTTGTGTAGTTCCTCCTACAATTTTTTTCTATGTGTATATACACTTTAAGACCAAAATGAACTCATTTTAACCTCTAAATTATTCTTTAAACATGAGGATCTTACCATGTTAAATATTCCTCAGTAGGAGCCTTAACAAAAACCACTAGGTTTCCTATTGCTAGCCATTTCAGTCGTTTCCTTTTCTTTTTAAAAAATGACTACACACAAAGCTAAATGTTTGAACACTTTCTCAGTTATTTCCTTAGGGCAAATTCCTAGCAGTGGAACTGCTGGATCAAAATGCATGGGTATTTCTAAGGCTCTTTGGACATACTCTCAGACTGCTTCTCGGAAAGACTTCCAAAGAAGCCCTCCCTCCCTGCCCTCTCACCTCCTAATGAGTGCTCTCTGCATGGCTTCCTGGCTGTACGGACACTTCCCGATGACCACAGCTGACAGGTAGATGGGCTCTTCTAAAAAGTGCATCAGCAATGCCCCTTGGCATCCGAGGATGTTCCACCGTGCCACCTTGTCACTGCAGGACATGGAGCAAGTCCTGTCTCCCCGGCCTGGCTTCACTCGGAGCAGCCCCACCTGGTGATACGCAACACCAGGCATCCCCGAGTCTCCAGCTTCCCCAGGCACACACTTGGCTCCAGTTCTATGAACATCCACTACGTTGGCACCAGCAGGGGCCATTCCAGTGACAGCAGCCAGTTCCCCTGAGGTGAGATTAGAGCTGCTGACACTTGGTGGGATCGGGCCACTTTCCTGATTGCCAAAACTCTGACGGTGAGCCACACCATTGGCGACTTCTGTGGCAGGAGTCCCGGGCTCACGCCTCATCTTTTTGGTCACAGGACTATCTGGGCCTTCACATTTCCTTTTATCTTCAGTAGGTTTCAGGTTACCACTGGCTTCCATTGATGGGTTATTGGCCCAATCTGTCCTGACCGGACAGCAAGGCTGATCTTCACACTCAAGCATCGGAATGATGGAGGCATCCCCACCTGCAGGAGAAGGAACGCCCTAGATCAGTGGTTCTCAAAGTGAGGCCCCTGGACCAGCCATATCGGATCCCTTAGGATCTTGTTAGAAATGCAAATTCTTGGGACCCACAGTAGATCTGCTGCATCAGAAACTCTGGAGGTGGTACACAGAAGCTTGTGTTCTGATAAGCTCTCCAGGAGATTCTGATGCAAGCTCAAGATTGAGAACTACTGTTCTAAACAAAGCTTAATTCTATTCTCCCAGCTAACCTGAGATGAGATCCTTGCCCCAATTTCCCTAATAAGAATACTCTGGGGCTTTTGTTGAAGACCCTTTCCAGACCCAGTGAGTTAGAATTTCTGAGGGGAGGGGGGTCTGGAAAACTGAATATTTTAACAATAATCCCAGGTAATTCTTATCACAGGAAATTTGGAAATACTGGTCTAGACCACGATTTCTCAACCTCTGCATTATTGACATTTTGGGCCAGATAATTATTTGCTGTGGGGTCTGTCCTGTACATTGTAGGATGTTTAGCAGCCTCCCAGGTCTCTACCTATTAGATATCAATAGCACCCCCCAGTCTGGCCATCAAAAGTGTCTCCAGATGTTGCGAAATGTCTCCTGGGGAGCAAAATAGTCCTGAGTTGAAAATCACGGGTTCAGAATGAGCAATTTCCCAAGTGCATTTTTGATGAATGTTATCCCACACAATGTCTTTGAAAACGAAAGTGGTTTCATGGTTAAATAAGTTAGGCAAGGCTCACAATTTCCTCATTGCAGAGGTATATGTGCATATCCTCAGACTAAAAACTCGACAGTAAATTACACAGCTGGTATTTCCACATGCTGGTTTAGAGATTTCTGACCTATTCTGTGCTTACATGGAATCAAAGAAAACCAGAGGTCAGCAAAGAGCACAGCTTCCCCTTGAGAAGGGAGCTACTTTTTCAAGCACTAACCTAATGTGTGTTGCTTTTCTAAAGTGTGTGAATAATACATCTGTAGCTTTTATAAACCAAGAGTGGGAAAGGAAAGAAGTGGGAGTGTTGCCAGAGAGGCCGGCTGGCCGACTTCCAGAGACCTCACAAGGTGACAGTGACTTTGGAGAATTCACCAGGGCCCACCTCCCACTCCGCAGGCTCCAAAATTTGAACTTGACAGATGCCTGAACTCAAGAGGCTGACTCATGCTAAGAAAACTCACAAATAAGAGCCTGAAGTAGCTGAACCATGCACTAAGTTATCAATTAGTAATGAGGAATAAATGCCAAGGGAGCCAGATAGTCAGTCTCTAGATAGTGTTCTTTCTTTCTGCAGACAAGCCATGGGTAAACATTACATTTAAAAATTTTTTAAAAATGAGCCAGGTAAGTTAGATCAGTGCTTCTAGATTTTGATTTCACAGTAAAATTTCCAGAAGATTTTAAGATCAACAAAGGTTGTCAACTTTTTATTCTATCAAATAAGATCTTTAAAAATCCTAATTACCATTATTTTAAAAAGATTAAAATCGCATAACCTTTAAATGGAAAGAAATTAGCTTTTTGAAAAATTAATTATGTAGTCCTGATTTTCTTCTCATCTGGTCATAGACCAGTACACTCTCACAGAACAGTAGCAGCCTGTGAGCTGTTGACTTATATAGTTTGATTTGAAGGTCAGGCTAGCTGTAGTTCCCGGATGCAACTGTCCCACAATAACCCTACACCTGCCAGCTCAGCCCTGGCTACTCAAAGTCCACAGGCCAACACCATGGGCATAGGCTGGGGACTCATTAGAAATGCAGAATCTCACACTCCACCTCAGAACAACTGACTTTGAATTTGCATTTTAGCAAGACCCCTGGGTTATTTCATAGTTTGAGAAGCACTGAGTTAAGAAACATCCTTTGGTCCTTGGACCAGAGCACCCACTGCTAAGAACAGGGTATGGATGAGCCCTACCTACCTCTGTATGTCATTTCTCTGGCCTTTGACTCTTAACCAACTCTTTTGTGATAGACTCATCCTTTCTTCAGCTATATTTTTTGAGTTATGATCAAGTCTTGACAGCTATTCTGTCTCTTCAGAGTGATTACCTATCTCTCCTCAAGTTACATGTGTTAGTCTTAAAGTTTAATGCTCAGAGGACAATCTTATATTCTTGTTTCAAAGTTTTTAGGGTGAGGAAATCTTACTGCCATCCCTGAGTTGTCTACAACGGGCAGAAATTATTCATAATTTTCGAGTCAGAAAAACAGAGGGTAGAAATGACTCTGGAGACTGGTCTGGTCTTCCTGCTACTGTAAGCCCAGCACCTGAACATCCCCTTGTAACTCATCAAACTTTAACTAACCAGGGCTGTCTACGTTCCCTACAAGACTCGATGAAGGTAAACAAGGGGCTGGTCCTATTCGCTGCTACATACCCAGTATGTCATACTGTACCTGATAAGTAGTAGAATATATTTGTTGAATGAATGAATGGATGAATGAAATGAGTTTCAGGATAAATTACTAGAGAAACCAGGGCTTTGGACTGCTAAGCCCTATTGTTGGTTTTAGACCTTGTGGGATTTCAGCTTTGTTTCCCAGTCCTGACTGGGAACTGAGAAGTGAGTAACAGAATTAGTGAATACTAATACCGTATCAGTGAATACTAATACCACCCCCTTTTCTTGGTGAAAGAAGTGATTAGGCGCACTGGCCTGTTCACAAAAAGGCACTGTCACTGGTTGTAGCTACACTTCAGTCAGCAGTGCTTTTTTTTTGAGAAACATGTCTACGGATAAGACAAATATAAGGAAGAAGACAATGTAACAGTAATCCAAAAGCTTGCATACACTTACAGGGAGTATGGCTGGAGAAAAACACAAACAAGAGGTCTGGTCTGAGTTTCCACAGTCCTCTCTGAGTTCCTGGGACAAAGATGCTATCCTGTTTCCGGGCAGCCACCAAGTGGAGCTGATGGAGAAGGTACCTAATGGGCGCAGGATGTTATCAGAATGAACACTGATCTCCGGGGTACAGGGAAAGACTCTGGCTGGGTGATTACTAAGAAAGAAAGATCTACAGATTTTGGAATGATGCGACTGATCTAGACCAGTGATTCTCAAAGTGTGGTTCCTGAACCGGCGGCATCAGCATCATCTGGAATTTGTTAGAAATGCCACTTCTCAGTCTCCACCTTGGACTGGCTGAATCAGAATGTCTGGGGGTGAGCCCAGCAATCTGGATTTTAACAAACCTTCTAGTGGATTCTGATGCACAGCCAAGCATGAGAACCACTGTCTCGACCCGTGCGATTCAAAGTGTAGTTCACAGGCCAACATAATCAACTTTACTTGGGAGCTTATTAGAAATGCAAATTCTGCCCTCCCTTCCCCCAACTTCAGATTAAATCAGACTCTCTGGGGATGTGGTTTTACCTTTGGAAACTCCTTCTGGCTATGACCTCAGCATGGCTATCATTGAGGATGTCTCCTGTGGCAAAGACAGGACACTAGTGAAGACCGGAATCTAGAGGGGCCTTGGTTCCTAGAAGCAGAACACAGCAGTTTCCCCCAACACCCCGGATGGCCATGTAGCTCCTAGAGGGCTTGCCAGAAAGTATCAGAACCGTTAATGGCAATGCATTTACAGCAGAGTTTCAATTCCGCACTACTGACATTTTGGGTTGGAATATTCTTTGTGGTGGGGGCTGTCCTGGGCATTGTAGGATGCTGAGCAACATTCCTGGCCTCTACTCACTAGAGGTCAGCAGCATATTCCCCTTCCCCGTTGTGACAACTAAAAATGTCTCCAGACATTGTCAAATGAGCTCCAGGGGGCAAAATCTTCCTTAGCTGAGAACTACTGATTTATAGGGAAATCTTTATCTGGAGGACAGGGGTCCAGATCTTTTGTACCCTGGGATCATACTTGTACTCATGGTGATACAGTTCCATGGAATTCAATCCGTAGTGGTCCTGGAACAGCTTCCTCACATACAGGACCAAGGCTAGAGTGGGGGAAGCAAACTCAAGAATGCCTGCGCTAACCAGAAGCAGAGGTAAAGATGCCGTATCTCTAAGGAATTTCCATCTTCTTTTTGGTGCCAAAGTCTCCATTTAATTCAAGATTGCTTTCCGGGGCTTCAGATATAATGTAGAATAGCTAAGCCCAGGGAACTTCTGGTGTGAGCATGAGAATACTGGCCGACTTTCAATCCACTCAGAAAACAAGTTCCTGGTGGCTTTTGCTTCCAGTTTATTCCCATTCTTGAAATGAGTTCTGTCCTTCCAACTGGAGCGACTGTCAGTGTGAACTGAAAGGTCAGCCACCTCAGTAATAGGGCTCCCGTGCCTTGTAGAGGAGGAGAGGGCAACATGGACATCGTTTCCAAAGCTCCCTAGACAGGCACTGCTTAGACTGCATGCGGGCTTACCACTCTTCCTCATTTTGGACCGGCCTATGCATTTCGTTCCTGTTCCCATTGAGACAACTTCCTTTGTCACTGAGGGGAAAAGAAGGAATCGTTACGTTAAATGAGTTCTCAGACGCTGAATGGTTCCCAGTCCTCGGGTTTACTAAGTCTGCCCATTCCTCCAGAGCATTCCCACAGGCTGACCCATCTGTGGATTTGGGTTCCAGGACAGCCATCGCTCACCACCAGAAGTGCTGCGCCACCTGGTGGAGAGCAGGGAAACATGCCCAACACCATAGTTTATATCTGACCACAACCATCCCTGTAAAGCCACGTTTAATTCCACCATTTCTGACAGAGAGTGAGCGTTCCAGACAGAAAGGATCTCACCTCGCACCAGTTTGTTAGGGGAGTCCCAGGTCTGGTCAGCGATAGGCTGTATCTTCACCACAGCAGCTAGTAACGTCCACTCACGGTTGGGCTCAGGCTTCCCCTGCTTGGGCAGATTGATCCTATAGTGCTCATAACATAGGTGCGCAATCTCATCCGCAGTCCACATGGTCTGAGCTGGTGCTGAGGCCCTGATCGAAAACCACCACCATCAGAAGTACAGAAAGGAGGACAATGCAAATGCTACACCCTCACACAAGTGCTTCAACAGATTTCCAGATGTAGCCCAACCGTGTTCATACTGAAGTTTCTGTATCTCTAACTTTATGGGTCATTTTCTCGTACTTCTCTGCCCCTTTCATCTTCCAGGAAAGATTAAAACAGTCTCAGATACCACCAACCCCAGAAGACACTCTATTTCTTCAAGCTGTTCCTTAATATCTGACATGTTTCTAATTAATCTGAACTACTACTCAAAGTGAAAGCATATGAGAGGGAAGTACCCTTGCGAGTCCAATTTTCATTTGGAGATAGCACAGCTCATAGACTCAGCTCAGTTTAGGCAGACTTTCACCATACAGGGTTTATCTTTCCCCAGGCAGATGTTCTTCTTTTCCACCCTCTTTTTCAGGCATTTTATTTTTCTATTTCCCCCACAGTAGATTGGTTGTTTAGCTCCCTCTAGTAAATCTCTACTGATATGCCTATCAGGATAGCAACCTTTAATTTCTCAGATATTTTATGATGCAGAGGGAAGAAGTGACAGGGCCCAGTGGTTTTTCACCAGTCTAGGGTTCTCATAGTTGTGAAGAGTGTGGGCTTAGAGTTACCCTTTCTGGGTTCTAACTATGGCTTTGCTTGTGTTAACTGTGTGTCTGTTTCTTCACCTGTTAAAATAGGGATAATAGTACTATTTAATCCATGGGGTTGTTGTGAGGATTAAATAATATTTATAAAAAGTTACTGCTATACTACTGAGCATAATTAGTGTCAACTGTGATTAGTATTACTAAAAAGTACCTCTGATTTTCCTGACTTATTTGCCTTGAGCTTCTTGCAGGGGAGGGAAGCTGTAATGGATACATAAAGCCATGAATGAAAACCATTCAGCAGATCAGATCTCAAAGAGGCCTAGGACACTTTGCTGGAAACTCTCCCACTCATGACTGTTGACTCTATCAATGACCTCATCTGGATTCAAATGTATGAAAAGCTTCTTAGTAGAAAATGGGATCATCGGTGATAGACATAGCTAAGCATTTTAAAAAAGAAAAAAGAAAGGCTTTACTAAGTCCCAAAACACGTAGCTTCTGAAAACTGATGTTTCTACAATGAGCCTCCTCCATTGTGTTAATTAAACAAGGAGGCCATTAGACCAATGTGGCTCTAATGTCGCTGCGGCCTATGTAAGCCAACCAAGATCTAAGCCTGTAAATGCCTCAAGGTGTGGATGAAAAAAGGGCCACATACTCAACCAGACAAACTCAGGGGAGGCCTACATGGCCAGCCTTACAAACTCAAGAGACTGAAAGTAACCAGAAAGGATGGTCTGAACATAAAAATTCCTAACTAAAAGTGAGTCATGGTGGGGAATCACTTCCTAGGACTATGGCTTCTTTGACAAAGGCCAATCAATCTTTACCTAAGTGAGCCTGTCTACTGTCTTTCTGCTTCGAAGATAACACACCTTTGAAACGTCAGAGTAATCTCCTTTCCCGGACCCCTAAGGGTACAACCCTCACCAGAACAGAGATCACAGAACCCCTCATTGTTATCTTGTTCCCCTGCATACCATCTGCAAGTGCTGTAAATATTAATTAACTATCCTGTACCCACCAATGTAAAAGATATATCTCTCCGTTTTACTTTTTATCCAATCGCAGAAATTCCGCCCCCCCCACCGCTTTGCTTTCTCCCGCCCCCTTAATCTACCACCAATGGATTTCATGTAACCCTCCTTACATCTCCCTTTATTCTTATGTATAACATAAGCTGCAAAACCGCCATTCTGTGGAGCATTTTCTCAATCCCTCAAGATTTTGCTTCCCATCATCATCAGTTTGGCTCAAATAAACTCAAAAATTTTCTACAGATTTGGACGTTTCTTTCATCAGCAAAGGTTACATCAAAACACTAAGGACAATTAGGCTTTAAACTATAGTCAAATAATTTATTTTCTTGCTTCTGCACTTTCTCTGTCTTTACCCTGGCTTCTATCTACAGAATGCTCCTAACCATTTCTGGTTTGGTGCTGCCCAATTTGTATTAATTTTTGCTCAAATAAACTTATTTCCCTCTCATTTCTAGGGGGGCTATCACAGGGCAGTAAATGTTATGAAGGCAGATAGATACTCAGGAAACCAACCTGAAGTTACATCAGAGACACATGTCACAAACCGTAAGAGCTAAGAAGCCATTACTTGCCAGAAGAAACGTTGACTCCCTAAGATGAAGCATCCCAGAACTATATCACTTCATTCATGTAGCTGAGTCTGGATGAGCACGCACAATAGTTCAAATGAACAAATGTTTTTGATGTACTGGGTCCACTAAAATTCAAATCCACTGTCCTAGATCTTGAATAGCTTCTTCCTAGGAAACAATAACTCAGTTAAACAGGCATTTATTTGCCCACAAGACAGCATGTTATGCCAGTTGCAAAAAGCTGAAGAACCCACTTCCTTTTCAAACCAAAGTTAATGCAGGTCGGCTGCCACGTGAGAAATTTAAGCAGTATTGTAAGGTAAGCTTATTTCCCTTCGGCCACCTTCTCATTAACTTCAAAAGCAGACTCTCTTCCTGGCAGGGTCTAGAGGCAGGGGCTGGGCCCATTCCAACAGTTATGGGAGACTCGAGGCCGTGGAAGTTAGGGATAACGTGAGCGCCTGTCTCCTTGGGTTATTAGGGATCAGCTGTGAAGCTACACGTCCCACTCTCACCCACCGCAAGAGCTCTTCACACCGCGGATACTGGCATTTCCATGAAAGGAGCAGCACTGATCCACGTGTCGCATGTCGGGGGAGGCACATGCCATCACAAGCTCTCCTCATACAAAATGGCCTCGGGAAACTTAGACCAAGAGCATCTCACACAGGAGCCCCAGAGCAACCCTCATTCGCGCGCCCCCGGACTCGTGACCCCACCACCTCGCGGACGCTCCCCTCCCACCTCCACAACGAGCACCCTCGGAAGGAAACGGCAGAACTCGCGTCGCGCAACGAACGTGCCGTCACAGAGGCTGTTATTCCAGGCCCCGCCTCCAGAAGTGCGCAGTGCACTCTGGCCATTGTAGTCCTTCAGGGTGGGGTGGTGCTTCGAGACCGGTGGCTTGCGGCGCTGTGCGTAGGAACCGGTGGAATGGGCTGATGGAAGCTGACTCCCTGGTAAGATGTGGTTCAAAGAATAGTACAATGATGTCGTGTCTTGGAACACTAGTCTGAATTTCTGTCTACAATAGCGCTGTCCAATAGAAATGTAATTTGAGCCAGATAGGTAGTTTAAAATTTTCTAGTGGATGCATTTTAAAAAGTCAAACGAAATAGATGAAACTAATTTTAATCATATTATTTTATTTAACCCAATATATCCAAAGTATTATCATTTCAACGTGTAATCCATATGTTAAAAAATACTGAGATATTTTACTTTTTTTTTCATACCAAGCTTAAGAAATCTGGTATTTTATACTTACAGTACATCTCAGTTCGAACCAGCCACATTTCAAGTGCTCAGTAGCCACATGTGGCTAGTCTAAAACCTTCAGGTTGCCAGGTAGTATAGCTGTCTGGGTTGTTTAGAAGCCTGTACAACCCCACAACTGTATACCACAATTCCTAAAGATGACAGAATTCACTTTTCTTGTTATCACTCCTCAAAAGTTAGAGACAGAAGTACAACTTATTTGATCCCCTCCTCCATAGTTCAGAGGAAAAGGGCAAGAAGCCTCATCCAAGCTAAGGATCCTGTTCCTCATTTCTGTCTCTCCAATATCTTTAATCTGCAACTGACTCCCCTCTTCTGTATGTAAAGAAGTGCTGATCTTGGGGTGGGGGGAGTCACCTTCCAGGGTCCTTTTTCTTGGTACCACCATCAATCTAATCACACAAATGGAAAAAGTGAGTCACCCTTCTTGTCATTTCCCTTCCCTTAACCCTTACAATATAATCTGTTGCCTTTTCCTGTCCAACTCCAATTCTTTTCCACAAAGTCAGATTGATGTTTTCAAAATGCAAATTTATGTCACTCCCCTGCTTAAATACTTCAGTGGCTTTCCAGCACTTTAAAAAATCTATTTTTCAATTATAGTCAACAATGTCATATTAAATGCAGGTGTACAATGTAGTGATTAGACAATTACATACCCTATGAATTGATCACCACCATTAAGTATAGCACCCATCTAGCACTCTTTAACATACAAAATCCCGTAATGGGGCTCACAGTCCTGTATGACCAGCCCTCTCCTGCCTCACCTGGTGGCATATTTCTTTGGGCTTCTGTATCTCTATCTGGTATCATTGCCTTCTCTGTTTTTTCCTACTTAAGGACCTTTGCACTTATTGCCACACCACAGAAAGCCCTTCATCTCCTTTATCTTCCTTCAGATCTCAGATTGAATGTCCTCATTCCTTAACTAGGTAGCTCTGTTAGAGTTTCTCAATACACCATGGACCTCTCCTTCAAAGTAATTACCAGAGTGGCCATTTGATGAATTTTTAAATGGTTTATTAAATGTCTATTTTCCTTCAAGTCTGGAAGCTTGGGACCATGACTTTGTTTACTCCAACACAGCAGTAAACAAATTGTGAGCCTTCAACTGTTTGAGGAGGTAATAAGGACTTTATAATCCTTCTAGCTTTCATCTTGTCATTTTCCCTGCCAAACCCACAAAGCTTTCCACTGCTGCTTCAGTTGGTCTCTATCCCCAGCCTCCTTGAGGCCAGAGAGCTGGCTTCTGCCCCCAGCCTACTTAACAGCTCTTTACCAGTCACTTGTGACCTCATTAATCCACATGCCTTTCCCAATGGCCTGCATTGAAGGTACAGTGGTAATGTTACCTTATCTTGACGCTGTGCCTTCCCCCTTGGTGAAATGACTGTTTTCAGTTTACTTACCACCACCTTGCTGAAGAATGTCCCATGTGGAGATGTTTTTTTCTGAAATATCACTCGGTCATCTACTATCACTGCCAAGTGCTCCTGGAACCTATCTTTCAGGAACAGTAAGGGGTAGGGGAAGGTGCTCGAGACCCCTGAAGTAGTTCCCTGTTAGGTAATTCTGCACTTAGATCATTTGATCAGCTACAGAAGTAGAAACCTCTGGGGAAGTAGACTGGCATGTCCCAGACCAAGGTGCGTGCAGATGTGTTGCTGAGGGGCAAAAATAGGTCCTTTGTTGACTCACTGGAAAAAAGGTTCCCTCAGCTGCCTCCGTGTCAGGGATCAGGGACTCGATTGCAACAGCAGGGCCTCAGCCAGACCCTTGTCATATTCTTAGCCCCACTGAATTGAGCTGAAAATAAAACTCCAGACTGACTAGTCAACATGCTATCCCCACCTGAGGTCTAAGAGGCATGTCAAACTTAGTATATACAAAACCAAATGCTCAACCTTCCCTTTCAAACCTGCCCTGCCTGTCTTTCCCATCTCAGTAAATACATCTACTTTTCAGTTGTTCGGGCCCAAAACCTTGAAATCATTTTTGACTCCTCTTTTCCTCCCAACCCATATTCCATCAGTAATTTCTGCTGACCTCAGGAACACAGGCAGAGTCCAGTAACTTATAACCACCGCCACTACTTTAAACCACCCAAGTCTAAACCATTATCTGTCCACAGCCCCCTGCAATAGCGTTAATTGGTCTCCTTACTTTCACTCTTGCTCTCCACATGCTAACTGGAATAATCTGTTAAAAACACTCCTCTGCTCAAACCCTCCAATGGCTTTCCATCTCACGCATAATAAACTACTCGTCTGCATGGCTTTGGGGGGGGGGGGGGAGCGGGCCTGTGGGATCCAGCCCTCACTCACTTCCACTCACTCCTCTAGCCACACCAGAACCTTTGCTGTTCCTCCAAAATGTGGTCCTCTAGTCTGGATTGCTCTTTTCTCTCAGATCGCTGAGAAACGTTTACCTAGGAGAGGTCTTCCATGATCACATATTTAAAAATGCACTGTCCCCATCCACCTTTCTAAAGTAGCAACTCTGTCTTACTCTGCTTTTGCTTCCATTACCAGAAAGAACATGTTTTACCTGTTTCTTGTCTGCTTACACCCATCCCTCCACCCCACCCCTAAATAAAGAATTTAAGTTCCATGAAAGCAGGGACTTGGCTTTTGTTCACTGCTGTGTCCCTAATTCCTTAGAACAGTGCCTGGCACACAGCAGACATTAATATAATTTGTTGAATAAAGTGGTATAATCCTAAACATTAGGCTAGCAGCCTGAGAAAAAAGTTGACATTCCAAAGGCAAAGAATGATGAGGTCAAGAGTAGAGAAAAACGGTTTATTTGGTAACACAGGGAGTTTAAAAAAAGGAGTTCTTAATTCCTTTTCTCTCTTTTACAAGCAAATTGAATTGCAATAGTAAATGGATAGCAATATACAAGAATTCCCTTGCAGTCCTTAATCTTTCGCAGAAATACAAAGATGCCTGAGTTATGTGACTTGCAGTTATTTTTTAGACAGAAGTGCCAGCTGTAGTGTCCAGTGAACCAGCAGTTGCTACATTTTCCTTCTTGTCTTCCGGTTTCATGGCAGGAAAGAGAAGTACTTCCTACAGGAGAGAAAATGCATTTTGAAGAACACTGTTGTTTTTTCACAGCTATCCACCCATTCATTTTGCCTCTGGTTATTGTTACAACCAAAACCCAGAGATCTGCACATCGCAACTGAAAAGACAGATATGTTCTTATAATTCAACTCAGTCCTTCTCAATTATAGAGTATGGCAAAGAACACATGCATAGCACTGCCTAGGGTACATGTCAAAAGGATCAATAAATACAGGGGATTCTCTTAAAATTTGATTTCCTCATCTATAAAAATGGGATAACAACAGTTTCTACACCACAGAGGGCTGACAAGTTAAATGAGGTAACGCATGTCGAGAGCTTAGCATGTTCTTTGGATCCTCAAGAAATGTAAGCAGTTAGTATTCCTTGTGCCTAACGTAGAAAACCCCCCAAATTCTGTTAAGGTCAGAGGCCCGCCCGTGGCATTGCACGTCACTCCTTTGCCTGCTCCTCCCTCCAGCCCAAAGCCCGTTCTTATTCTCCAGGCCCACCATGCCCTGCGTCCAGCACAGTGGGGCTCCGTCAAAGCAGTGTGCACATGGAGGGTCGCTGTACCTTAATGTTATTGGAGTCTGTGAGAAACATGGTGACTCGGTCGATGCCCATGCCCCAGCCAGCTGTGGGGGGCAGCCCGTATTCCAGGGCAGTGCAGAAGTTTTCATCTATGAACATGGCCTCATCATCGCCAGCGGCCTTGGCCTGAAAGAGAAGAGAACCAAACAGTGACACTATCCTGGGCTGCACTGTCTGTGTCCAAGTCAGCACGTTAAAACACTCACGGGGATGACCATTCCAGCATGCTCTGGACACCCAGCACTTGCTGGGAATTAGGTTGCCCTGTAAGTCCAAGATAGACCCATTTCTTTCAAAGACCTGGAGGTCAGGGCTGATGAAATCTACCTCAGAACACATGCAAATCTCTGTGACAAAAAAATAGCTCCACATGCAAATCTCTCTGTGACATAAAAATAGCTTCAGTGATTTTCAGCTCACCGAGAATCAGTGAGACTGATTTTCAGAGACTCTGATGACTCCTAAGAGTCCTTCTCCCATTTCCTGAGACTACCCACCAGTGGCAATGTTAGTGCAGGCAGCCTGTGGGGGCTCTGTCTTCACTAACCTTTATCTGCCTCTCATCCCCCAGCCACTCAATAAATGTACCAACTGAGAAAAATTGTGTTCTTGTTAGGCAAATGTATTTTCAAGACAAGTGTCATACTCCCCACACAGATAATCATGCTGAAAGCTCTCTGTATGTAGAAATTCTAGGGCCAAACTAGTCAAGTTCTCAATCTTGATATGTGACTTCCTCCAGTGAAACCCATGGCTTTATCCTTCATTTCTGTTGAAGTGACCAAAAGATGCAGAAAATGACACAGATGAGGGTTAAAATTGACTTCCTGGTGAGTATGCACACTGACGAATTACGTGCCTTTGCTCATTCTTCTTCCTTACCTTGGCCTGTTCTTCAAAAAGCTGCCGCTGCCGCATGGGGTCATTCAGCTCGGTGTAGGCATTGCATATTTCCTTCTTCATGACAAATAGCTCAAAGCGCTCAGTCAGACCCTCTTTAGAGCGGTGCCTGGGGACAGGAGACCAAAGGGAGGTTCCTGGATTCTAGTTGACTCAAGTGTTACCGGAGTCTGCATACATTCTTAGCATCAAATATCACTTGGTAAAATAGTGAGGGTTAGAGAGAGACAGACATGGAAGCTCTAATTATCTTCCCAACCAGCCTGTGTGCGATACACAGAATCATACTTCCTGCACTCATGCCCTCTGTAGTCCCTGTCAAGGACTCTGGGCTGCTCATACGACTTGCTTTGGCCAATGGGTCATCAACAGAAGCTTGATATGTTTGCACACTAAGGTTTATCCTTTTGGAATGCTTCCTTTTGGAACCCAGCTGCTATGTAAGAAAACCCAGGCTATGCTCCCAGAGACACCCACGTGGAGGAGAAGCAAGATGCCGACAGTTCCCAGTTGAAAATAATCACTTGATTATTATAATCACTCGTCAACACTATATAGAACAGAGAGACTACCCAATGAACCCACAGAATCTCGAGAATGAATAAATTGTAGTTTTATACTACTAAGTTTTGGTGTTATATAGTAACACCAAGTGGGCAGTCTTATCTTACCACTTGGCCAAAGGGCTCATTATCTGCGGGTGATCACAGATGAATGTAGGATTGATGCATGTCACTTCCAGGAACTCGCCAACAAGCTTAATGAAAAAGAAAAGCAGAGCTAGAGATGCTTTCTCAACGGCATTTTCATTGTTCCAGTCTAGGTAGAAGAGAATCAGCTCCCACCCACACCTGGAGCTAGAGGGCTTTATCTTCAACTCCTCAATGACTGGTAAGGGGTAACTGGGATAACTGGGCACAGAGCTTAGTACAACAAAACTTGTTAATTCTCTTATTTCTAGTTCACCTTCATAGGGAGTAGGGGGCTGGTTACCACTGGATGAAGGCAGGTACTTGAAGTACATGGCTTTTCACCTTATCAAGGAGCCTGGTTGTGGTCCGAGGCGGAGGGCATTCAACAGCTTTTGCCACACAGATATCATCAAGAATTTTGCGAGTTTCTGTAATATAAATGTACAAGTTAGGACAGAAGAATGATCACACTACTCCAGTAAAACAGTACACAAAGATAACTGTGGGAAATTCTAGCCCTGACCCAGTCCAATTCAGAGCTAAACAGGAAGGAGGGTCACACAATGGAGGAGTGTGTCACTTCACCTTCAGTTTCGAAGAGGCTAGTGTCTGGAAGCTTCACCCCCAGGGCTTTCTCAAGCTCTTCTACCATGCTGATTCTCCGGAAGGGTGGGGTGAAATCAATCTCATAGGCTTGGCCCTCTGGGCCATCTGGATGGTAGGTGACCTTGAAACCACCTGTAATGTGCTTCACCATTCCTGGGAAAAGAAATCTCATTTAAAGCAGACCAATAGGAAGTCCTCCTGAAAGCAGCACACTAGCCCCTCACACACGTGTGAAAGTCAAAAGAGGCAAGGTCACCTGAAATCATCTTCTCTGTGATTTCCATGAGATCATGATAGTCTGCGTAGGCCATGTAGAACTCACAAGTGGTGAACTCAGGGTTGTGAGTCAAGTCAATTCCTTCATTCCGGAACTGCCGTCCAATTTCATACACTCGGTCAATGCCACCAACCACCAGCATCTAGTAACACACGGCCATGGTCATAGCAGCTAATTGTGCCTTAATGACTCTGGAAAGTTTCTGTCTATAAAAGTTGTAACTTGGTTTTCACATCTCAGGTCTCTACCTAAATGCAGAGTACTCTATTCTCTTTAGGCCTTTGTAGTGGACAGTAATCATTTATTTTGGCTGTCCAGGACCTCTGAATACTCTTTTGTCTGGGGTGTCCCCCATCTTGTGAGTGCGAGCCTCCCCAAGAAAGAAGCTTGTCTTGGGATTAGGATGCAGACACGTAACCCAAACATTCCACCAATCAGACACACCCATGAGACTTCAATGGGGAAACTACTGAAAGAAGATGTAGGTATTGCACAGAATTCCTTCTGGCAAAGGGGGGCCAGAGATACCAGTTTTTAGAAGTAGTAACTACAGAGGTCCTATGGGCAGTGATCTGTGCCAGGTGCCAGGGTTATGAGCTGTGGTAACTGTGCCTAGTGAAAAAGATACTGGGTTCTCCATGAGAAGGCCCAGTGACATGATTCAGAATCATTCTTAAACATGTGGTCTCCAAGCCTAACTCTCTAATTCTCCCAGAAATTGTGAGAGTCCTTATATTTGTGAATACCTTTTTCTTTTGCTTAAAGTAATTAGAACGGGTTCTGTTGTCTGCAACTAAGAATCTTGAATGATAGTCTTCGATATTTACTCTGATGATTTGAAGGTAGTTATTTCCAACTTCTAGACAGAGATTAAGCTCTATCTTCTACTAAAGACTAAAATCAGATCTAATTTAAGGAGAACTATAAACTTAAAAGTATAATGGAAACCAAAGGTTAGGAGGATCTGTACACCTAGAAAAGGCAACCCCTTTGCCCTCTGATTTGCAATGTTCTACTGATCTTGTAGAGAAATTCTAGAAGTATCAAACAAATTAAGGTATTTATTCTCCTGGCTGTTCTACTCTCACTCTTTCTCTTATTTCTGACTGCACTTGTCTAGCCAATGGTTTTCTAGCATTCTGCTCTAAGGGAACAGGCATCTTCTTCTTGATTACCTTATGGTAGAGTTCTGGAGCAATTCTCATATATAAATTCATGTCCAGCTCATTGTGGTAGGTGATGAAAGGCTTGGCCATAGCTCCTCCTGGGATGATGTTCATCATGGGAGTTTCAATCTAAAAGACAGGGAGAAACATTTAGTCCTCGGACAGAGGAGCTCAAACATTTAGTCCTTGGACAGAGGCCTTGGGGATAGCTCATGCTTTGCATGTGATATCATCTAGGCCTGTTATAACCCCAAGTACAAGTTCAATAATAATGTGCTAATGTTTGACAAAAAAGTAGAGACAGCTTGATTTTCTAGAATAGCGCCTCAATTTCTATTAATACCAAACACCATTAATAGAGTACAGCAGGTCCTTGAATAACTGTGTTTTGTTAATGTTAGTTGTAACAATGACAGGAACTTAACTCTTGTTTATATCAATTAGCCTGTGGGAAAAAGCTTTCACTATATGTTGTTTTACTTAAAATCATAGAACCTATTGACAGCATTAAGGGAGGACTTACTGTACCATAAATTTTTACAAGCTGTAAGTGGGAATCTAAATGGGGTACAGCCTTTGAGTGTAATGTGCAGTGTTTACTAAAAATTGAACTGCTTATCCTTTGACTTAGTTGTTCTACTTCTAGAAATCCATCTGACAGAAACACTTGCAAATGAGCACAAAGATGTTCACTGAAACCTTATAGGAGAAAATCAGAAAGCAAGAGAGACAGACATGCAAAGGGCTCCAGAATATATTAGGTGGAAAACCCCCCCAAAAAGGTCCATAATACATATAGTGACTTCATTTATGTTTAAAATAAAATAAAACACTTTCAAAACAGGTACCCCATTTGCAATATGTGTCGGTACACATGTATATATGCAGAGTAAATGGCACGGAAGGATACATATCAAAAGCAAGTTGGGAAGTTAGTTAGAAATAAAAGGGGACTTTCAGTTTTGCTTCTGTTTACTTCTTTATTATTTGAATTTATTTTATAATAACATGCACTCACCCTTTTTTTCCTAAAATATATTTCTTAATGCTACAAAAAAGCAGAATGAGTCATTAACACATTGAATGTGGCTTCGTGAGTGTGTGGATGGCCTTACACTTTGAGCATTATCTTAGAAGTCAGGTCCTACCCTCCTAATTAGGGCATTAAATAAACAAGGTGGTACAAAGACATTGGCAAAAGAGGACTTTTCATTGAACATGAAGGATATTGACACAGTATCTGCCATGGTGAAGGGAAGGTATAGTAAGAGGCAAGCACAGGAAGGCAGCTCATCATGCCAGGTAAGGAACTCTCCATCACCTCTAGGAATCCCAACTCATCCAAGAAACTTCTTATATATGTGATGATCTTAGAGCGGATGATAAATTTCTGTCTCACAAAGTCATTCAGGATCAAGTCCAAGTATCTCTGACGATATCGTGTTTCCTAAACCAAAAACAGAGATCACTAATACGTCTGATTCAGTGGTATGATGATAAACCACAGTTAGGAGGCCATGAGAGCTTACCTTGTCTTTGAGGCCAAAGTGAAGATGAGGCAACATATGCAAGCAAGGAGACAGCAGTGTGATCTCATAGGGGATGATGCTCAGCTCACCCTTCTTGGTTTTCCCAGGATTCCCCTGAACTCCAATGATGTCTCCCCGACGCAGTTTGTTATTGATACGAACAAATTCTTCTTCCGATTTATAGTTCCTGAGTGAAAGGAAAATGTAATTCAATATGCAACATTCCAAATTAAAACTGACCACGGATTTACTCTGGAACCCTCACTAAACTGTTAATGCCTGGTTAATATGAGCCCAAGAAAAATCTCAGATTCAAGGTCAACTATTAAAAAGTATTATCTTTTATTTTTAACTGCTACACAACCCGAGAGCAGTCATCACTCGCCAGGTGACCATGTAGCCTTTTTATTCTCTCTTGAGCCTTACCCAACCATAAACCACTTCTTCTAACCTTAAATACCAAGGGGAAGAGAAGAACACATGGGACTTTGTTCCCAAACATGTTGCTCTGGTCCAATCTAGAAACCATATAATTGGATTATTTCTATGTACCTGGAATTGGCCATGACTTGCAACTTGACACCCTCTCCTCGAAGGTCATAGAAGATGAGCTTTCCCCCAGAAGCTCTTTTGGCATGGATCCTACCTAGAAAAAGAATAGCAAAAATACTGACTGATAGAAGCAGAAGCCATTTCATGATATCAGTGCCAAAAAAGCTCCCTCTGCATTTTTTGTGTCCAGACACAACATAAACCAGAACAATTTGATTTTAGCCTGAGGCATAAGCCCTACCTCTGTCTTCATAACAGTGTTGGATCCCCATTCAAACCAGCTAACGATGTGTAGGCAGATCTGGTTTTAAAGATGTTAACTAAATGTTGGAAGAGAGTGGTGTTGGCGGCAGCATAGTTTTGGATCTTCCTGAATTCTCACATAAAAATACAAAATACAACTAGACAGGCAAAGCCAAAAAGCCATGGACAGAATTTACAAGAAAATTATGTGGGAAGATAGTCCCAAGAATCCCCAAATATAAGCAATGGGGCAAACCACCAAGAGCCCCAAGACCTCCATGTAGGGAGCAATGAATTGTCTGAGAACTGGAAATCTACCAAACAGCCATTGGTATTTACTAGAAAGTGTGGCAGGCCAAATGGAGGACAGCAGCTGAAATTGGGAGGGGCTCTGCCCACTGCCATATGAGAGTATAATGGGTCACATTAAGAAGGTCTAGGTGATGAAGCCCTTTTAATGTAGCCCCCAGAAGCTCTCTAAATTTAATAGCCACGGATCTCTTCTAGGCCAAGGCCCCACAAAATTGAGTAAGACCAGGAAAACAGAGACAAAGGAAAGAGAAGATGCAGCAAATATGAAGGGGATTGAGAGCCTGGAAATCTCCGAGAGCAAGCTGCTTTATAGTTCTAAACACTTCACAAAAACAACAGAAGAGGGAGCTAGTTTGGTGAGGTTGGAAAAGCTATCTGAACCACGTTTCCTTGTAACATTTGGGAAAACTAATTTCACATAAAAATAAGCAAGCAACATAGAAGTATTTAGGTCAAATACCATATGAACCTATTAAATAAAAAAGATAAGAATAACATTCTTATGGACAATGAAAGCACTCAAGAAGACATACTTAGAAAAACAGAAAAAAATTCTATTTCACAATGAGCTAAGCAACATTAAGTTACACAAAACATGAAAGAACACAAATCAGATTGAGAAAAACTAAGAAATGAGGGGACACATGAAAAAATTAGAAATGAAATATTTCAGAAACGAAGACTAAAAAGAAATCAGTTACTGAATACAACAAAGAATGCCTTAAGAGAAACAAGTTAGAATGGAGGATAAAATTAAAAATCAAAGTATAAAGAGAAAAAAACTTCCTAAAATGAAAAGACTTGAAAATACACATTTAAAGGGCATACTGTGTACTTGAGAATATTGACCCAGAATAAGTAACAAGAAGACAGCCTTTAGTAAAATTACTGGACTTTAAAGAAGACTTGGGCATTTAGGCATTCGCAGGGGTTTCTCTCTGGGTGTTGGGATTATGGATCATTAAACCTTTCTCTCTTTGCTTCTTTGAATGTTCTAAATTTTCTGCAACTAATACTTTTACTTTTTTTTGGGGGGGGGGGGCAAATAAAAGATAGGATTTAATCTTTTGTAAATTAAGGGCTGCTTGAGAGCAAGACCAACCCAGACCTTCCTCTGTGCTGCTGGAGAGGCCCCCCTGCTATGGGGGCTCAGCAAACTGACATGGAGTCCTCGTACCTGCCACCTTTACGGTGATGTCACTCAGGTGGTCCCCAGGCTGCAGGTGACTGTATTCTTGGATGAAGTGAGTGAGTGAGACGTCTACATAGAACTTGTGTGGGTATGGGTCTTCTCCGTTGACCTTCAGTTGGTGGATTGCCTGGCAGCGGATCTTGTAGTATTGCTATTTAAATATAAACACAAACACGAAAATGCCTTTGAGAAGTTGAACCTGGTCAGGACAGTGGTCCATCTAGCAGAGTATTGTATTATGCTTTAGAGTGGCCCCAATACACTCAAGTTTCTTAACTGACTACCTCCCACCCTTGAAATCACAGGATTGGATATGGAGTGAGATTTGTACTTAAAAGAAAGAATTCAACAAAAAGAAGAACTGGAGTTCTGCCTAAATGGTACAGGTGGCCTGGGTTACTACTTTTCTGGATGTGTCAGCATGGAGTCACTTAGGCTCTTTCCCACTTAGCACCCACATTAGACTTTTCTCTGCGGCAGGCCCATGGGGCCTAGAGGATGTTAAAAATGAGCATCGCTGTGCTAATACAATTTTATTTCAATACCAGGCAGGAGGGATGAGATGGGGGCCTAGGGATAGTGGATCTGGCCTGAGGACCACAGTTTGCCAGTCTCTGGTCTAAAGTATACCCTAGCCTATCTTTAGGGAGAACTTTCTCTGGGACTGCTATAAGGCCCAACAGTTCCAAGAAAGATTAATCAGTCACTTGGAAGTACTAGATTCTGTCAAATGCCTGTTGGGAGTTGATAAGAATGCTTATGGCCTGTGCTTTTAACCAAATGGAGTGGCAGGCCCTTGCTCATCCTCTTACAATGACCCAGGGCCCAGTGCCCATTCCAGTTCCTATGTATCGTCTTAGTCACTGGTCCCAAGGGATTTGCCCCAAGTGCCATCAGAAGCTTCCCCGCCCCGCCAGGGTGGTGGTCCAGAGACTCACGTTTGGGTCCAGGCTCTCCTCCTCAGCACCCACGTCACTGTTAGTGGTGTGGCCGGGGGCGGCAGCATTGGCCTGGCTTAGGTTCTCACTGAGCTCCTTCTGCTTGGCCTCCTTCTCTGCTACTTTCTTCTCAGCTTTCAGGCGTCTCTTTAGCTCACTATTGGGAAGACAAAAATGTTCAAAGTGATATTTGCCTGAAGAGTCCTCTACTATGTTCTGCCCCACAGCCCACTTATCAAAATGATGAACAGCCTGAAGGAAATGCTCCTGCACAGTTGTGCACCCCCACTTCTAGTCTCTTGGTCACTCAACTTGATATGTGAGACAAAGAAAAAATAAGCATTGAGAAAGCTCTTTTTCAATTTCTATTTTCCAGTCTGAGGTCCTTGGCCTTAGGTCCCAACTAAAATCAAGACACACCAGGACAAAGAAAACTCCTACACGTTAGTTTACATTTAGAACAGGAAAATAAGTTTTCCAGAAAATCAGTAAGATAGGCTTTTCTCAAGCTAATCAGGCTAGGGAGCGCCTTGAGGCCAGGGACTGAATCTTAACTGTTCGGTATCCTCTGCAGAATATGAAGTTCCTTGAGTACCAGACCTGATGTGGTAAGGATACATCTCCAGCTGTCTGCCACCCCTCCCCACCCATGCCCGAGGAGTGGGTTAGTCTGGGGTGGGGAAGGGTGGCTCTTCAGAGTTCAAGAAGACACTCCACTGATAATCTCTCCCACAGCATTGATCAGTGCATTGACAATGCCTTCAGTACTGGTCTCACTCTGCCCACTGGAGTCTGACTCTGACAACAAACTTGGAAGAACAGTGCATAAAGCAGCAGTGTAGGGGATAATACACCATCTTTGCAGTCAGACTGCCTGGGGCTAAATTCTGACACACCGACTTATCAGTTATGTGACCATGGGCAAGTGACTTAACTTCTCCCCATCTGTAAAATGGGTAATAGACAGTAATAATGTATGTACAGAGATGACCCTGTCCCTAGCATTTAGTAAGCATGTAAATGTGAGCTATTCTAGGTATCCCTCACTAGCTTAACCCTTCACTCTGCACCAGCACAGAAACCTTACAGATTTGGTCAAATTCCTCACTCTCCACTCTTGGTATAATACTTGTCACCTGAGACTCAAAAAGTAAAGTGATTCATACAACTCGGTATCCCTTATGATCTGAAACCTTCCTATCTGAACCCATAAACCAAGCAGATTTGGGTAGAGAGAGATACCCTCATTATTTAAATAGAATTGCTCATTCTTTCAAACCACCAATGTTAACAGTGTGCTGTAATTCAGTCAGGAGGCATCTAATCCTATTTGGTTTTTCTTAGCATTAATAAATAATCCTATTCAAATAGTGGTTGTTTTTTATATTAAATCAATCCCAAGGATAATCCAAAAAGGTTCTGGGAATAGAAATAAGACTAGAAACCAAGTTAATCTCAGGAGCAAACAAATTCCAGAAAGGCAGGAAAACGAAAACAACCTGCATTACAAATTCTTTATTCATAGAAGGGTTTTGTTTCAGCACTGTTCTAGAATAAGATCCACAAGTCATCTCAAGAATCTAAAGACAGAGAATTTGAATTTATTAAAGAGAAAATGAGAAAAGACTATTGGTTTTGGTAGCAGGGCTTTTTGTTTCCTTACCAACAAATGCAATGATTAGCCAGAGGCTTAACAAATAAGGACTTATAAGGGAAGGACTTTGCTCCCACACAATAAAGAAGGTAATGGGCACCAACCTTCCTTTATTAGAAAGTGCCTTGTCCTTGTGAAGCGCTGTGAAAGGAGCAAGTTGACACAGTCGCAGCTCCCTCTGCCCCCACTGTGCCCAGGTTTGGCGCAGGGACCCCCTAACAAGCCTTACAGCAGCTTGCGTCAACATGGCAGAACACCCTGGAACTAATGATTACCACCACCTAACAGGAAACAGAGATGTGGTGTCAGATGGGACAGACAGTATATACACACCCAACCAGAACTCCTACTCTTACGGATTGGGGAAGGGGGAGGTTGCAAAATCTTTTAGTGTCCAATTTTACTTAAGACCCTCTTAACTGAGAGCAACTCTTAACACTTACTCTGCTGCAACCATAACTGACAATATTCTCAGTCCTGGTTATGGTAAAAAAGTACATATCCAGGGTCAAAAGTGACTAGCAAGTCAATCAATAGCTTACAGGTAGAAATGATCACAACAGTCTAGAAAATGGGAGAAAGGACATAAAGCAGTATTTCTAAAGTCCCTGGCGCCTGGCTCTCTCTTGGCACTGGGAAACAGGAAATGTCATTGTCAACTGCAAACTCTAAATGAAACTAAAAGTAAGCCACACAAAAGCACCGGAGTCAAAGATAAGACTTGTTTGGAACTCTGGAAAGAAGGTGGAAGAGAATTTCAGGACATGATGTTTACACGGAAAGGCAACAGCATTACAGGGATCTTGCTCCTTATTGTATTCAAACAAATTTGGCCTTTCACTGGGAAATGAGTCACCTGTCAAGCAGCCGTCTTTTTACACTTGGAGAATATAGTTGGCATAAAATGGGGTTCACTGGGGATCCAAAGGAAATTCCACGAACAGTTAAGAAATAGAAGGAAATGTTAATAAAATTATTTTAGCCCATATCACTAGATTATACCAACAGCACATTCTTTATGACAATGTGAGGTGTGGTGCAGGAAGTATACAAAGCTTGGAATGCACACTTTTAGGTATGCACACTTCAGCAATGTGTTTCATCACCCGGAGTCTCAGTTTATTAAATTGAAAAATGGACATGAACACCTCCTTTACAAGGTTATTATTGAGATTAGACAAAAAGTTTGTATAGTTCCAGCACAGTGCCTGCCAAATAAAAGTGGCTTTAAAAGGTAGTAGATGGGGGTAGCCTGTTGGCTCAGTTGGTTGGAGCATGGTGCTGATGGCACCGGGGTTGCCGTTTTGATCCCTGCATGAGCCACTGTGAGCTGTGCCCTCCTTAATAAGAAAAAAAAAAAAAAAAGTGGTAGATGCAATTAATCTAAGAAAAGTCAGTAGAAAGGAACTGGCCAGTTTCCTCAATTTACCATAAAATTGTCTCCTCAACTGGAGACCTTGCTTGGGAGGTATCTGTGATTTACAACCGTAAAATTCATTTACTGATGTAACAGATCAAAAGTCCTATTTTTCCCAAAGGCAGAAATACAAGACCTGGTTCCAAACAGAGAGATCCATCAGACAACTCTCAAGATAACATATTAGGGTGCTATCAAACCATAAATTTAGGTTATTTCCTTTCTCATTTTTCTTACTAGTTGAGTGCAATTCCATCAGGGTTCAGTGAGAGCCCTAATGCACTCAAGCACCCATTACATGTAATGAACTACTATAACTAACTTCTTTCCTATGCCTCTGGAATGGTACTATTTATTTTATGTACCTCTCTTGGGAGTATTGAGAAAGGCTATTCAAATCATTGTCTACGTCCTGTGAAGAACGCTGGTTAAGAGGGAGTATAGTATATACAGAATATAAGACATCGTTAAAGGGTGGCTAATCTTGATTTATTTATATTTACCTTCACACTCCAAGGATTTGGGGTGATATATCCAGCAATACTAAGTGCAGCTTGGCTGAGTACGACAGTCTCTACTACCACACATTGGTCATTCCTTCAATACTCACAGACCCTTTGAATAACCCACATGGATAGACGCACGGTAGTTTTAGACCTGATAAGGTTCAGAATGGCCTTAGTGAGGCCAAGAAAAATGAAAGTCTTTCTGAAAAGCCGGGGTATTTAACATTTTTCCAATCTCCTTATCGGGGCGTGGCTTAACAGTACAAGAAATGCATTTCTCGGAAGGAATAAATTTCGCTTTCGTCTCCTCTCAGTTCTTCGCATTCTCTTACTTCAGGAGTACGACAGTGGGGGGAACCCGCCAGCCCTGCACCCCGGGACTCCCTGAGGAATGTAGTTCGCACGTAGCCGCTACGTTGCGGCGTGTGTGTACCCACTAGAACCTCGGCCGGAACCTCGAGGCATTTCCCAGCCCGGACTCGCCGGCCGCACAGGCCTTAACGACCCACAGCGACACTTACTTTTTGCTCAGTTTGGGCTCGCCTTCGTCCACGTTCACCTCAGCCTGCTGCACTGCAGCCATCTCGCCAAAGGGTGAGACCTGAAAGAAATCAAGGTCTTACCGCAATTTCCAAGTCACCGCTGGAAGCCCCGCCTCTTCCGGGGGCCGGGCACAGTTGCTACTGCCGCGCAGGCGTAGTGCGGGGTTTAGCGGCAGCGGCATCTGGAGCAATAGGTTACTTGTGTTCCATGTTCTGTGTTTTAGTTCCGGGCATTAACTATGGCGGAGGCGATGGATCTGGGCAAAGACCCCAACGGGCCCACCCATTCCTCGACTCTGTTCGTGAGGGAAGATGGCAGCTCCATGTCGTTTTACGTGCGTCCCAGCCCGGCCAAGCGCCGGCTCTCCACACTCATTTTGCACGGTGGCGGTACGCTGTGCCGGGTGCAGGAGCCCGGGGCCGTGCTGCTGGCCCAGCCAGGGGAGGCGGCGTACGAGGCCTCGGGCGACTTCATCTCCACGCAGTATATTCTAGATTGCGTGGAGCGTAACGAGAGGCTCGAGCTGGAGGCCTATCGGCTGGGCCTGACCCCCGCGGCCGACCAGGCCCCACAGACAAAGACCCGGGCTCAGGCCGAGGGCGCTGCTGCCGCGGAGGCTGAGCGGCCGTCGCTCACGGGGCGGATCGTCTTCACGGACGCGGACGATGTGGCCATCTTGACGTACGTGAAGGAAAATGCCCGCTCAACCAGCTCCGTCACGGGCAACGCTTTGTGGAAAGCGATGGAGAAAAGTTCGCTCACCCAGCACTCGTGGCAGTCCCTGAAGGACCGCTACTTAAAGCACCTGCGGGGCCAGGAGGATAAGTACCTGTTGGGGGACGCCCCAGTCAGCCCGTCCTGCCAGAAACTCAAGCGGAAAGCGGAGGAAGACCCGGAAGCTGCTGACAGCGGGGGTGAGGACGAGCGTGCTGAAGGGGGCGGGGCGCCTTTCCCGCTTCCTGGCGTCCATTTTGGCCTCTTTGGTTAACGTCGTTTGGTAAAATTGCACCATTTTCTAATCTCAAGTTTAATTTCCGTTTCCTTTTCAATAACTAGGATATTGACACCGTTTGACATTTATGTGCAAAAAGAGTAAAATATATAGGAAATTCTCCCCTTGTATCAGATTCCAGTTTTCTTCCCTAGAGGCAAGGGGGGCGGGAGGAACCAGCTTCGTGGGTATCTTTTTGGAGAGTCATTTTAATTATTGAATTATAAGTTGAACTATAATACATTAATTTCAGGTGTACAACAGTGATTCAATATTTTTATGCATTATGGAATTATCACAATAAATCTAGTCACCATCTGTCACCCTACAAAGTTACTGACTACGTTCTCTGTACTGTACATTACATCCAGGTGACTTACTTGTTTTGTAACGGGAAGTTTGTACCTCCTGATCACCTTCATCTGTTTCACCTGTTCCCCCCATCTCTCCATTTCCTTCCCCTCTGGCAACCACCAGTTCTAAAAAATACTTATATGTTCAGGTAGGTTCAGTATGAACTGTTTTAAAGGCATGCCAGGTCAGTTTGTTTTCATGTTTTGGCTTAATTGAATGTGTAGTCACACAAGAGTCTTTGCTTCCTGGTGAAATTTTAACACAATTGAATTGAATGTTGAGATTCAGGGTTAGAACACAGTGCAAAGTCGTTAAGATGCTTCATTTTTTATATAACGGCTATTGACAACTTAAATTGACAAACACTTTTGTTTAGAGGCATGTCTTTTCCCCACTTCTCTTATGTGGCGTTTCCTTGTAACAGTTGAAATCTGGGGAGGTAACATATATTTCTCGTTTAGTATGCTTAGTAGGAATTTTGTTTTTGGTAAAAGTGACATATCAGATTTATTCATTCAACAGATATTTGAGTGCCAGACACTGTTATCCTGCTGGGATATAGCAATAAGTAAAAGTCCTGTGGTCATGGAGCTTAACATGGTAGCTGGGAAGTGGTAAGTGCTAAAGAGAAAAATCAGGGTAAAGGTTGGGGAGGAGGTTGTTTTCTATAGGGTGATAAGGGAAGGTTCCTGTGATAAACTGGTATTTGAGCAGAGACCAAAGAAAATGAAAGAGTAAGCCAGAGGGTTATCTGAATAAGAGTATTCCAGGCAGAGGGAATAATTTCAAAGGCCCTGATGTGGGAATATGAATGTTGTGTTCTTGGAGCAACAGAGATCAGTTGGGCTGGAACAGAGTAAGCAAGAAGGAGAATTCTAGGAATGAGCACAGGGCTAGGCTAGGTGTATGGGTGAAGTAGATCATGTAGAGCCTTGCTTTTAAATCAGTGGTGTTGGGACTACTGGCAAGCCATTTGATACCTGGGACAAAATGAATCTAGATTCACCCAACTCAAAATAATATTTGATGATCAGCTATTTAAATGTAAACATTAAAATCCTAAAATGACTAAGAGAAAATGTGCATGTACTTTTTAATATTAGCATGGTGATAGTTCTGAAACCAAGAAGACTAAGAAAAAGTTTCATGTATTTGATTACTTAAAATTAAAAGCTTCTCATGATATAATGTCAGGGCAAACTGGGAAATACTCCCACTACATTGCAACAGAGTTAGTTCCCTTGACGTCCAAAGAGCTTGCAGACGTTAGTAACTAAAAGAAAAGCTAGTAGAAAGATGAGCAAAAGAAATGGAACAAGAAGTTTCCAGAAAAGGAAATAAATGGCCAATAAACAAACACAGAAATATTGTTAGTAAATAAAAAGAAACTAGACCCTGAGCAGAGGACCAGATAAGCCATGCCTGGACTTCTGACCCATGGAAACTGTGAAATAATAAATGTGTGTGTTGTTGTTTTTAAAAACAGTAAACCAGAAGAAGGAAATGTCACATTTTATCAAATTGTCAAAAATTAACAAAATGGGTGATACCCAAAGTTAGTGAGGTATATGAAAACAAATAAACTCCTACATTACATTATTAATAGAAGGAAATTGGTATAATTTCTTTGGAGGGCACTTTGAAAACATCTAACAATGTTTAAAATGCTTGTTCCCTTAAACGTGGCAATATTGCTTCTAGGAATTTATCCTACAGATATACTCAGGGAACAAAAGGGTACATAATGAAAAGTTAAGTCTCCCTACTCCATACTCCTTCTGGTTCCTCTCCCAGGGTAACCACTACTGTCTTCCTTGTTATATGTCCTTTTTGCTCATAATACTAGCATACTAGAAATCAGTTCTACAGTTTGCTTTCTTTTAACTTACTGATCTTGAAGTCTTTGTGTGTCTATGCATAACTTTGCCTCATTCTTTTCCTCATTGATTGCATTGTATTCTATTATGAGAATGAATCACAATTTGTTCTTTTTACTGCAGAAAATTTTGAACATTTATAAAAGTAGAGAGAGTAGTAAAATGAACTATACTGCATATACTTGTCAACCGATTTCACTTGATTATAGTTGATGGCCAATTCTTTTTCACCTATACCTTTCAATCCAGGCATTTGGGATTATTTTGAAACAAATGCCAGGCATCATACCATTTTATCTATTTCAGCACTTATCTTTAAAGATAAGGCTTCTTTTTTTCTTTTTTAAAGATTTTATTGGGGACGGGGAGCAGGACTTTATTGGGGAACAGTGCGTACTTCCAGGACTTTTTTCCAAGTCAAGTTGTTGTCCTTTCAATCTTAGTTGTGGAGGGTGCCGTTCAGCTCCAGGTCCAGTTGTCGTTGCTAGTTGTAGGGGGCGCAGCCCACCATCCCTTGTGGGAGTCGAACTGGCAACATGGTTGAGAGGATGCGCTCCAACCAGCAGCTATCCGGGAGGCAGCTCAGCTCAAGGTGCCGTGTTCAATCTTAGTTGCAGGGGGCGGAGCCCACCATTTTTTGCGGGACTTGAGGAGTAGAACCGGCAACCTTGTGGTTGAGAGCCCACTGGCCCATGTGGGAATCGAACCGGCAGCCTTCGGAGTTAGGAGCACAGAGCTCCAACCGCCTGAGCCACCGGGCCGGCCCCCTCAAATTTATTTTTAATGTAACAACATGGCTGGACCTAGAGGGTATTATGCTAAGTGAAATAAGGTAGACAAAGAAAGACAAATACCATATGATTTCACTTATATGTGGAATCTAAAGAACAAAATAAACAAAACAGGAATGGACTCATAGATACAGAGAACAAGCTGATGGTTGCCAGATGGGAGGGGGTTGGGGTGCAGAGGGTGAAAAAGGTGAAGGGATTAAGAAGTACAAATTGGTAGTTACAAAATTGTCACAGGGGTGTAAAGTACAACACGGAATATAGTCAATAATATGGTAATTATGTGTAGTGCCAGGTGGGTACCAGACTTATCAGGGGGATCACTTTGTAAATTGTTTAAATGTCTAACCACTATGCTGTACTCCTGAAACTAATATTGAATGTCAATTGTAACTGAAAAATAAAAATAAAAAAAATAAAAAAATTTTTAGTCTAAAATGTACATTACATAAATTTTACCACTTTAACCATTTTTAGGTGTTGTAAGTACATTCGTACTGTCAGGTGACCATCACTACCATCCATCTCCAGAACTCTGATCTTCCAAAACTGAAACTCTATATCCATTAAACACACACTTGCTATTTCTCCCTCCCCTCATCCCCTGACAAACACCATTCTACTTTTTGTCCATGAATTTGATCTCTAGGTACCTTATATAAGTGGGATCATACAATATTTGTCCTTTTGTGTCTGGCTTATTTCACTTAGCATAATGTCTCATGTCAGAATTTCATTCCTTTTTAGGGCTGAATAATATTCCACTATGTATATACCACATTTTGTTTATCAGTTCATCTATCGATGGACATTTGGGTTGTTTGTGTTTCTTGGCTATTGTGAATAATGCTGTTATAAATATGGGTATAGTAATATCTGTTTGAGACCCTGCTTTAATTTTTGGGAGGTATATACCCAGAAGTGGAATTGTTGGATCATATGGTAATTTTATGCTTAATATTTGGGCAACTGCCATACCGTTTTCCAGTTACGTGTTTTAACACATGTATAGATTTTTGTAACTACCACCAAAAATCAGGATACAGAACAGTTCCATCACAAAAAAACTCCCCTCATGCTTCCCCTTAACGTTCAGTTTTTGTTAGGTAGAAAAGAGCAAAGTTAAATCCTCAGAGAACAAAGAGTAAAGGGGAACCAAGAGTATGTTTAGCTTTAGGGGTCTTTCTGTAGGTGGTATGTGGTAGATTGGTGTGACTGATCTGTGTAGAGTTTTATATAAAGTCTTGGCTCTCTTGCCCCAACTTGGTCAACTCTAAAGGACCGTCCTAGCTTCATTTTAGCTGAGGTCCTATTGGTACTATTTCACAGCTATTTTGTCTGCCCATCTGCTTTCTTCTCTTCAATAGGGGTTTTCCTAGGCACACTCCCTAATAAACACCTTACATACTAACCTCCATCTCAGGATCTGCCAAAGAATCCTGAGAGAACCCGATTTATTGCCCAGTTTTGTTAATTTGCAAAATCTATCAATACAAAGCAAAAAATGAATTAAACTTCAAGAGTATTTTTATTTTACATGTCAGATCCTAGAAAAATTATCACCATTTGGATAGTGCAACTTTTCAGAAACTAGTAGAAATTATTGAACATGCATGCCTTATGTTATTCTTATCCTCTGATCAAAGACAAATATCTTCTAATAGACAAAAAGTTCAGGCTCACTTTTGGCCCAGAGTTTACAAAGCATGCACTGTATTTTTGTTTTATGTGAAAGAGGCTCATTCTAATTTGGTGCTGTTGTTTCCTTTAATAGAGCCACAGAATAAGAGAACTCCAGACTTGCCTGAAGAAGAATCTGTAAAGGAAGAGGTCCAGGAGAATGAAGAAGCAGTCAAAAAGACGCATATAGAAACCACCCCGGAATTTGAGGAGGTTGTGGTATGTTAATTAGATTTAACTCATTTTTTCCATGCCTTCATTCTTTGAAATTGGTCATCCCATCTACCCTTTTTATACACCCAAGGCCTGGAAAGGTAAGAGAAGTTCAAGGTAGAGGAGGAAAATGGAAAATGGAACTGATTTAGGTTTCAGGCATGTAGCTTTAGTTTTTTGGCAGGAAACCTTGACGGGGAGAGGTAGAGCAGTTGGGGAGAATTATTTTTTAAGCAGTATAAAGTATCCCATTTTGAGTACTTTGATCTCAGTGTAAGTTTTTCAAGTTAAGACTGTGGATTTATCTTTTAAAAATGTTCTTATGCTTCTCAGGAACATAAACATAATTTTTTAAAGAATTTAGTTTTATTAAGCAAGTTTAGCTTTTTGTTTATTTAGAGCTTTTTGGGAATTTTTTTTATCTCTTCCATATTTGGTCTAGCTTCTAATACTCTCTTGGAATCCCATATTTAATCATCGTTTTATAGAAAGAAAGGCAGGAACCATAAAATAATGAGTAATTTTTAAAAAAATCCAAATTATTTATGTATATATATATTCTTCAAGAAAAAGGATCTTTTAAATTAATTTTTCTTACTAAGTTTCTGTAATTGGTGAATGAAGGAATGCATAAGAATTGGCAGAATTTAGGGATTGTTGCCTTTTGTGGTCTGAGTTTTATTATTTGATATTTGGTTCATTTTCCAAAAACTTTTCAAATGTTCTCAACAACTCCCAGACAGGGCCTACATAGGTCTCTTCTCATGTAACATACTTTATAATGTGCCTGAATATAGTTAGTATGGCTTGGAGGCCTTAATATATTCATACAGCAATGTTTTTTGAGTACTTATTATGTGCAGGCATTGGTAGGCACTGGGAATGTGATGGTGAGCAAAACAGATACAATTCCTGCCCTTACGGAGCTTATAACCTGGGAACGAAGTAATGCTTTAAACAAATACATTAATGCATACATGTGTGTATGTGTATTCATATATATATTTTTTCACATTCAGTGTAGCTTCTAATGTTCTATTGGAATACCAGAATTAATTATATATACATACTCGTGTGTGCACACGCACACGCACACCTGCACACTCTTCCTTACCCAGTCCATACATATATGTAGATACTACACATACTCACACGTATGTACATACATCCAGCACGAATAAATATAAGAAGGTCTATGGCATATTAGAGGAACTGGAGGAAGTCTAGTGTGATTGGAAGAAAAGGGCAAGAGGTGGTAATTGGGAGAGGCCAAATGTTGCAAGAGTAAGTGTGATTTGGTAATTAGATTGGTCTTATTCGTTACTTTTTCTAGGAGGAGACCCCTGATTTTGAAATACACATAACAATGTGTGATGACGATCTACCCACACCTGAGGAAGACTCAGAAACACAACCTGATGAGGAAGAAGAAGAAGAAGAAAAAGTTTCTCCACCAGAGGTGGGAGCTGCCATTAAGATCATCCGGCAGTTAATGGAAAAGTTTAACTTGGATCTGTCAACAGTTACACAGGCCTTCCTAAAAAATAGTGGTGAGCTGGAGGCTACTACCTCCTTTTTAGAATCTGGTCAGAGGGCTGATGGATATCCCATTTGGTCTCGACAGGATGACTTAGATTTACAAAAAGATGATGAGGCTACCCGAGATGCATTGATCAAAAAATTTGGTGCTCAGAATGTAGCTCGGAGGATTGAATTTCGAAAGAAATAATTGCAAAGATAATGAGAAAAGAAAAAAGGTATGGCAGATGAAGTGGTAAAAAAATTTGTGACCATTGAACTTCAGAGATTCTTATATTGGAATTGACACTTGTCTTCTGACCAATGCTGTCATTGCTCTGAGTCCTAGATTTTGTAGCCAAGCCGGGTTGGTAGGAGGATAAAAATAAGAGAAATTGGATATATTTAGAGCTGTTCCTGGCAGTATCAGTGTGTTTATGAAAGGAAAGTCTAAACCAGAAAGAGGTTGATCCATGTAGTAGTAATCCTTTTCTGGAACGGAACCCCTGTCATGCTGGTGACAGGAGCTAGTGACCAAGTCAAAGGAGGAAAATTTAGGAGAGGAGACAGGTCTTTGCAGGAACATGAATAAGAAGCCTCCTATCCTTTGGCAGAAGCTCCTCTACATTGTGATAGATTTTAAGTCAAGAATCTAGAAATACGGAAAGATTTTGTTACGAGGCCTTGAACATGGACTATCCCAAACACTTGTATCCCCCAGTGAGCTTTGATTTCTAAACTGCTTTGAAAACCCCATATTCCCTTTGTTTACTTAATATTTGGGGACCCTGTTCCTTGGTTGTCTTTTCTTCAAGTCCTTGTCAGTCAAGTCGTTAGCACGTATTTTTTTTTGTTTTGTTTTTTTTCTATCTACCACCCAATTTTGTTTAAAATACACACAAAACCCTAGAGAGTCTCAAGAAGAGTCTTACTTGATTACTAGTAATGTGTTTTTATTTATTGCGGATAGCTTTGTGATAAGACTGTGTTAGAGTTACAGATTAGTGGATTAATTTCTCTTTGTTGTGTTGCTTTTGTTGTTGAAAATAAAAAGAAGTTTGTATTTGAGTCTCCAACCAGTATTTTCTTTGATTGTATCACAAAACTGTTTTGGTATAAAATCATAATGGAACTGACATTTTTGCCTCTTATTAATTAGATAAATAATCAGTAAAGTGCTTCTATTTTAGAACTAATAGGCCATTTAGAAAGATGCTAGTTCTTCTGGAGGGAGCAAAGAGAAGAACTGCAAGGACTATGAAAGATGGCAAAATAAGGTGAACTGCTGAGAGCCAAAGGGGAGGAAAGAAACCAATCAGGAACCATCAGGGGTGTAGCAGAAGGTGTCAGTGCCGCTCCCATATTCCCTGGCAGTCACCATTCCCGCACATGCCACCAGTAGGAGTCTTATTGCAAGCACCTGCTTGAGGCCTTCGCTGTCCTTGAAATGCTAAGGAGTGGCTTTCAGCAAATAGTGTGTGGGGATTAGAGGATACATATCCAGCGTCCTTGCTGACCAGAGAAATGACACAACTGAATACGTATTTGAGAATTAACCCCCTGAATGGGATAATGGTTTGCATGCCATCTTTCAGAAGTCTCCAGTAGAAATAAACATAGTTGTCCACAGTGGTAATTGGTTTATAAATGCACCCTGCATAGGCTTCCTTTTCGTCTCACATCCTCACTTCCCTTTTAGTGCATCCTGGAGTCATCAGTTACACACAAATTCTTTCCTTAGAGTCCGCTTCTGGGGGAACCCAGCCTAAATCAAAGTGCTTCGCTGTTCCTTAGTATGTTGGAAAGGTAAACCACTCCAGTAGTAACTGTAGCTTGCTACAGTAGTAATTCTTAAATGGGGATTGGGAGGAGTTGGGTGGTAGGCATTTGTTTAAAATGTGTTTTTCCTTCTGATAAGACTCTAGGGTGGTAAAGTTACTACAGCTTGTTGGCTTTACAGGGCTGGAAACTCCAGTTTTGTCAAAGCAGGTGCAAAAGGGTCTGATTTATACCCCGACTTCCAAAAGACATGTTTAAACTGAGACACGTACCAACCAATAGTCCTCATAATAAACCATTAACTTTCAAATATCTGGTTTTGTAATTGCTCGGGTCATTTCATCTCTTGGGCTGGGAAATATATGTAGGAAAACAAATCAGAAGTATTTTGGGGAGCACAAATCTAACCAAGGAAAATGCGTTGGATCTTAGTGGTTAATGGCGTTGAGTTATGGCTGCACCAGCTCCAAAGACCAGCTGTTCAAGTGCTGACGTTGGGATACCTCTCCCTTGAGCCTCCAGATTCTTGTTCTTTGGGTTTTCTTTTCTTGATTTCACTAGTCTGGCTCTGTTTTTCTGCTTGTGCCCTGGGAGACATCATTTCTTACTCATTTTAGTTCTTGAGTTCTGGGCCTTCTTCATTGTTCTGCTCCCCCCTTGAAATTTTCTAGGCCTAAATAACTTGTACAACTTCATTAGTGGTAGAAGCATTCCTTTCTGTCTCTTTCCCTGCAGCAGTGGGCTGTGCTCCTGGTATTCAGTTTTCCTATTACCCCTTTTAAGCAGGGGCAGTTGAGTTAAGTTTAAGCTGCTGCTTGAACTGTTCTGTTCCTCTCTTGGTTTTGGCCTAATGCTGTTTGCTGAATCATATGCTCGCCTATATTAATAAGGTGTATTTAGTTGCATGTAACAGAAAACATAACCTAAAGGACTTGAAACAATAGGGGGATTTATATCTTGTGTATATAACAAGAAGTCCTGAGGTAGGGTAGCTTTAGCTTTCTATTTTTCTGCTCTGCTGTCCTTAGCTTGTCCTGTAGGCTCCTCCCCTCATGGTTGAAAGGTGGCTGCTACAATTCCATGTTGTTGTTCGGTGGGTTCAGGAGACAGGGATGAGACCGGCGCACAGGATGCAGTTTCAAGATGTAGGAGCAGAGGGCTACAGCTCGCTCAGGCAAGTAGCAGCCACCCTGTAGCCTGCATCATTTTTATTGTGTTCATACAAGGAATGTGTGACAGTTTTACATAATTCAAAAAGCAACTTTTTAATGGCAACAGCTGTGTCCTCTTATACTGGGTATCTGATTTGCTTTGTCTAGCCCTTAGAGAGGAAGTCTATGTTCCAAGGATACTCAGAACTGTTTGGAGTCCTGAGCACGGTGTGACCTGTTTGCAGGCCACATTCTCTTGGCAGATCATCAACTTCCATGGCAGGGCACCATCTCCCATATCCTTAGCTATCCTCTACAGTTCCAGTAGCAGAAGAGGGAGGATTTCCTCCAGGTGTCTCCTGTATTGGTGGGCAGCCTTTCTCAGAAGCTCCTGGACTTCTCATTGGCCAGAATTCTGGCACATGCCTCTTCCTAACTTCGTAAATGAAACGGACTTGATGGGTTTAGGTTAATCAAAATCTGTGCTCTATTGGGCTGCAGATTGTGTAACCTTGCCTGGGAATGTGGCCTGAAAGGGGAGGGTGAATATCCAGGGAGTTAAAGGTCTGCTAAAAAGTTCCATCGTACAGGCAAATCCTAGTCAGCTTCTCCAGGAGCAAGAATATTCCACTCAGGAGTGGAACAATAGCATCCTTATCGTCAACTGGACTTAACCTTTTTAAGTTCTTGTCTCGTCTTCCCTGTAACCTTCGTTAGGGTTTTTAATTTGCTCCCTGAGCATATTTTCTTATAGCAAATGCCATTTATGCTTCTGTCAGTAATAATCATTACCTTGAAACTCAACTCTGCATGTCTTCGTGGTCTTTTCCTCTCAGGTTCTATAGTTTCCAGTATAGTTTCCGACAAGGACGGCGTCTCCAGTTCTTTCTTTTGATTTCGTATCTGCAGCTTTCAGTTTTGATAGTTTATTGGCTCAGGGATCTTTCTGGGGAATATATTGGGTGGTTTTCTGAGCTCATTACTCGCCACGTTGGGCTGCCTCAGACATGAGGTCATAAATTTGTGTATGAAGATTTGAAGAGCGCTTTGCAGAGAAGCTTGCTGATGAGTGTTCTGTTTCATGGTTTATGTGTTTAATTGATAGCTGTCATGCACAATGCAGAATAAAGTAAATTGAGTTATTTGCTAACATTTTGAAAGTGGGCAGTAGAAACTTTTTGAAGAGATACTTACAGGTGTTAAAGTAGTCAAACAAGGAAGCCAGTAGACTGAGGTGGCTCTAATGCCTTTGGGAGCCTCATAAACAAACCAAAACCTAAGCCAGAGTCAATGTACTTGAAGCTAAGAAAACGAAATTCAAGAAGAGGAAATTTCGCTGCACCAAGAGGCACACCGGGGGTGTGCACACGGATGAAAGGCCAAGTAAGGGCCCAGCTTAGCGAAGAGAGAGGCCTCGGAAGAAACCAAACGTGCAGACGACTTGAACTTGGAATTCCATCCTCCAGAAGTGCAAGAAAATAAATTTCTGTTGTTTAAGCCGCTCAGTCTGTGCATGGTATCAACATCGTCAAATAATTATATCAGATCTTTTTTGTGTAGATTTGTGCCACTGATAATGCGTGTGTGGTATGTGTGCTACTGATAGGTGTGCATACGTGCATGTGGGTCTTAATTCCCTATGTAATACTAAAAGTACTGTTAATATTAGGAAAAATAACTTCTCCTGAGTATAATTTGACCATAAATATTGATACATATTCTGGCACTTGTGTTTTCGTGTATAAACACCGAGAGAAGCTCACACGTAGTGTACCCAGACACCAGTAAAGATATCTGCTTCACAAGTGTGTTAGTGTCAAACTGGTATGTTTGTAGAGCTGCGTGTGTGTGTGCTGATCTCATTCCGACAACTTCAACATGGAAAGTGAAAAAAGCAAATAAGACAAAACAATGCAAATTTATAAAATGAACAAAGAAGTAATATTTTGCAAGGATATTTTTGTACCAAGGTAAACCCACATGCATCTTCATACACCAACATCTATTTTTAGAAACCATTTCAGAAGAAGAGAAAATGAGAATGGTTATTCCAGGTTTTAGGCTAATTTATAATAAAATGAAGAACTTTATGGATACATGAGTGTGTGTGTGTGTGTGTGTGTGTGTGTGTGTGTGTGTATGTAAGTAAATACAGAGGGTGCCAAAAAATGTATACACATTTTAAGAAAGGAAAACTATTAAAATTGTAATACTCAATATATACCAATAAAAAAATGAATACAAGTCAGATTTGACTTATGTAATTCCAAGAGGTGCTCAAAGTGGTTACCGTCAACGTAATTTTAATAGCCTGAAAATCGGGAATTTACATGAGTTCTTGCCACACAGTTTCCTCATAATTATATATTGATAATTGTTCTGTAGTATACATTCCAATACCTAATGATACCATATAGTTATCATAGTGATCTAATTTCCCAGATTCACTAAAATTGATTTAATTATCCTGTTGAGAGAGTCTGAGCCAGTATATTATTCTTCTCCCATCAGTGAATATACCTAACCAATATTTCTACCACTGGTAAAAGATATAAACAGAGTTTTTGTCCCTTTTATTTTATTTTTAATGTTATATAATAGGAAAAACCTTCTGGACCTGACATAAGAGAATTACTTGAAAGTGCTGAGCCCAGCTTTTCTCTTTACCTTGACTCTGACATACTGAAATAGAAACCTAATGCTTACCTGAATGTTATACTCTGGAATGCCAGTTTCCTTGACCAGCTGTTCCCCAGTAGTTAGTTATATCAGGGTAAGGGTTGTGTTCAAACCATTTTTGGAGGATATCCTTTTGACTCTGGTTGTAAACAATCTTGCCTTGCCATGTTTCTTTTTGTAGTACTCCTGAGGAAGAGAAAATGGGGAGAGGAGTATGAAGGATGTGTTTATGGATTAAAAATTGTGTGAGCATATGTCTTATGTTTATTTCATGTTGAAAGCCTGTAGGTCCAACGATTATTCTGTATTTTTACCTTAGGGATACAGCTAAAGTCATGCTAAATTGGAGACATAGTTTGGATATATATACAATAGAAAAAAAAATGACAGTTTGTGATCTGAGTTACCAAAGGAAGAAGTTACAGAAAATCCACAAAAATTATAGGCAAAGAAAATGGCAAGCAGTAGGAGCTAGGAAAACTAACGGAAGTAAATGATACAAGTAAAGCAAGGAAAAAATTAGGATAACTTTAAATAATAGGATAAATAAAATATACAAAACTGGTACTTTGTGATAAAAATACATTTTGGTAAAATTAAATATAAAATACTAGGTATTCCATTATATATATATGTGTGTGTGTGTATATATAGATATATACACACACACACATATATATATATTCCATAAGAATATATGGAAGATGTATATATATATATACACACACACATATGTATATATGTATATATATGTGTGTGTGTGTATGTATGTGTATATATATATATATATATATACACACATCTTCCATATATTCTTACGGAATATATATACATATATATACATCTTCCATATTTTCTTATGGAATATATATATATTCCATAATATATATGTATATGTGTATGTGTGTATATATATATATATATATACACATTGTGTGTGTATATATATATATGTGTGTATATATATATATATATATATATATATATATATATATATATATACATCTTCACTCAACGTATCAACTTTAAAACTTTTGACAATCCACATATGGGACTCATGGCTGTCATCTTAAATTTGAAATTCCAAGTCTCCAACTTTTAAGCACACATCAACTTCTTGGCACAAAATACCCCTGACTCCAACAATCTGTCTCTCTAATTGTGTTTGTGAATTTAACCTTTATAAACTCTGGCAAGTAAACAAAGCATGTGACATTATCAAAGAAGAGAGCTGAAAAGCAAGATGGTAACTTACCACTTCCAGTGCTGTTCAAATCCATCTTGGGAAGAGGTCCCTGGATTCCACAGAGACAACAAGTAGGCAGCTGAGTAGCTCTTCAAGACACAAGGCTTACCAATGCCCAGGGTGACCCACCAGTTTCTTAAATACCCTTCTATTTAATCCCTTCATTAAATATTTAACACGTTTAGAAGGAAATTTGAAGTAATCAGATTAAGAGTAAGTACAGATTCTACCAGGTAATTTTACATTTATCATATCTTCCCAAATATGACTTAGAATTTGTACTCTCCCATATATATATATATATATATATATATATATATATATATATATATTATATATATAATGTTTTAGAACTCCTGCTTCTTAATTCTTTTGGCTTGATGATATGATTTATAATATTATATGGCTATCCTTACTTCACTTTGTATTTTTCCTGTTTTCCAGCTCTTACTGAAACCCATTTCTTTCCATCATTGATAGTAGGGTTTATGTGTCATCTTGGCTACTCTGTACTCCACAGTTATGAAACCCCACTAATATAGTTGTTGCTGTAGAGGTATTTTGTGGTTTGATTGAATTATAGAATCAATTGAATGTAAGTAAGGAATTATCCTCAATAATCCGGGTGGGGCTGATGCAATGATTGGAAAATCTTAGGAGTAAAGTTGCAGTATTCCCAAAGCAAAAGAAATCACACCTGAGCACAGCAGCTTTCTCCTTCCAGAGTTTCAGTCTGCCCTTCCAAGGGACTGACCTAGACATCTCATTCTTGCCTAGCCAAGCCCGACAAGTGTATAAGCAAATTCCTTATAATAAATGTCTTTAAATATGTCTGTAAGTATATATGTGTGTGGGCGCGTGCACGCACGCACACACACGTAATTTCACTAGTTCTCTATACGACTTGAGTTCAGAACATTACTGATTCTGTTACTGTGGCTGAACACTAAATGATACAGATGGTACTGGCGATGGTTCTATAAGAACAGACTTTTATAGATACATGTTTGTATGTTTTTATAAATAAATATGTATATATATATTTGGGTCACCCGACTGGGCAAAGAACAATAAACCATGTGAGGTAGTTGCTGAGGTCAAAGCAAATGTGAATTGGTAGTGGAAGAAAATAGTTAATACCAGCTACTACCATGTGACCATTTGCAGAAATGAGGATATACTAGTTATGAGAATCTTGTTATGAATCTGTATATATATTAACAAAGTATTTATTGTTTTCTTCCTGCTGTTATCCCCTAACAATCCAGTATAAGATGTATTGGTAATCATTAACCTTAAATCACCGTATTTAAGGAGTATCAAAAGAGAAGGATGCACATTACCCAGCATGTTGCATCCTCTTTTCGGGAAAGGATTAGCATGTTTCACATTAGCACATTAGGCAGAAATATCACTTTGCTATTTTCTTTTTCTTTCTTTTTTAATTAAAGTTTATTGGGGTGACAATTGTTAGCAAAGTTACATAGATTTCAGGTGTACAATTCCGTAACACATCATCTATATATTACATTGTGTGTTCACCACTCAGAATTAGTTCTCTTTCCATCACCATGTATTTGATCCCCTTTATGTTATTTTCTTTATTTGGAAATTATTTGTGGTTTCAGGTGAGGTGCATAGTTTATAGGTTGACAAGATGTGGACAGAAATGGTCTGTTGTATGTGTTAATATGACTGAACTACAGCCCCTAGTTATTCAAACACTCATCTAGGGTTTCTGTGAAGGTATTGTGTAGGTGTGATTAGAGTCCATAATCACTGGCTTTAACTACGGGAGATTATCATGTATAATCAGGGTGAGCCTGAGTTAATCAACTGGAAGGCCAAAAGGAGAGGGGAGGCTTTCCTGAGAGGAAGTTCTGCCTGTTGATAGATATTTCAGCTCTTGCTCAAGAGTTCAGCCTTTATTATGAATTTCAGACTTGTCTAGCCAGTCTCCACAGTCACATAAGCCAATTCCTTTCAATAAATCTCTACATATATACTGATTCTGTTTCTTTGGTTGAAAGGTTGAACTCTGCCCGACACAATCACCAAATTATTTATTTTGAAATGATGACATTAATAGGAAATAAGTACATATGTGAATTTGTCTTGGAGACAAGCAATGGGTGATGGAAAACTTTATTGAATTCTAGAAAGATGGCAACTCACGTTATGCCATTGTAAATTTTTTGGTAATGTCAGCTGTGAAAATCTGGAAGGCAGAAAATGGGACAAACACTCTTGTGCACTGACTGAAGGATAACAAAATTCCTTTATCATGACTCATATACTCTTGGCCACTATTGCCTGGAAACATCTAAAAAGAAATGAGGTCAGTAAGGAAAGTGTTAATAAAGGCATACTCTATTACTATTTAAAAAAAAAAAAGAAAGAGAAAGGAATGTGTTGCTTAACAGGAAGAAGGGAAAGGGATAGAAATAATACATAAATTACTAGGTAAATTTTTTATACTAATTTAAATGAAGAAATAAACACTTGGAGACACACTTTCTAACAAAAATTTTGCACATAGTTAAGAAAAGCAAAAATCAAACCTGAATTGTGGATTATAATCTTTGGTTTAAAACAATGATTACTTTAAAACTTCTACCAACAAATCATTCCTCTATTATTTAGGAAAGCATTCCTGTAAACTTCCACAGGAAAAAAGAATAGTGTGCTTTTTTGCAACAGACAACTGATAAACTAAAGATATTTCAGTTAAGATGAGAGAGAAATTAGGCATAATGAATTAGGGGATGCGCTAATGACACCTGGAAATAAATGCAATCAGATAGGTTAATTGGTCGTTCTTTGTGTGTATTTTCCTTTGTCAGCATAATGTGTATGCTATTACCAGAAAATCCACGTGCTTTAACTAAAAGAAACTTAATTTTTTTTCGATAAAAACAATATTTTGTGTGTTCCATCATCTCGGATGATATCCAGATCGTGAAACCCCGTAAAAGCTATAGTCTCTGCTGATGCTCCTGCAAATCAGGCCAAGCAAGGGACATCCAAGGATCTGGTCTGTACTTCATCCAGGAAGCAGAAATTGACCTACTAAGGGGGGAGAGCATCCTTGTTAAAGAGACCTTTACCTCAAAATATCTCCCCAGCTGAAGCTTGCTATGTTGCAATGGGTGCAGTGTCCCTCCTCTTTTTCCATATCATGAGGGGATGTTTATTACATGGATTTAGTCTCTGTTCCAACTGGCTCATAGCGTGGGCATTGTTCTTTGAAAAATTGGTGAAGAAGAGTTGTATCTGGATCTTCCAGTTGCTTTGAGTATGAATGGAGGCTTTGGGCTTAGAAAATCTTTCATATTGTGCCTGGTGGAAAAGGGTAAGATTTGTGTATGTTAGGGATGGAAGCTAATAATTTTGACCTAATAGATGGACAGTACATTTTATGGAGCCAGATATTTCATGCCTATCCTCATGGCACCAGTCCGGTCAGGCCATGTCTTCCCAAGGGATTATACTTTCCATATTATTGATTTCAGTCTTTGCTTGTCATTTCTTTCAGCCAGTGAACTATTAATGAATTTAATGAGACAGTGTGAGCCATCTTAGCAGAATCCTCCATCTTTTTGGGTCATTGTTCTTTTCTCACTACCATGAACCTTCTCTGTCCTAGGTAATGATTTCATTAACCTTAATCCCATTAATCCCAGAAGGATGTGTGAGAAATAGTCATTCCACTGCTTAAAGACAGGGATGCTTCTGAGAAATGTATCCTTAGGTGATTTCATCATTGTGTGAATATCAGAGTGTGCACTTCCACAAATGTAGATGGTAGAGCCTACTACACATCAAGACTATATGCTGTACCACTATCTACATGCAGTCTGTTGTTGACCAAAATGTAGGCTTTTGTTGAGGTAAGGCATTAGTGTTTGGATTTCATTTATTACCATGATGTAATTGAGATTCAGGTGATGGATATACAAATTTGCTTTTTGTATCTTTAAGCTCTATGACCAGAATTAAGTCTTTGTTTTTAAACAGTTATCTGAACATTCCCATAAACCCATTTTATAATTTTTATAGCCTTCCCTCCGCCTTTTTTAACTGAAGTAAATTTTTTTTGTGAGATCAGAAGGGCATGAAATCTATATTTAAAATGAAAAGTCCCAAGAGACTGTCCTGGTCTCGAGTGTGAAGCCTAAGGGCGGGTACCAGCAGGACAAGATCCATCATGTTGGTCCTGGGAAGACGTTTGCTCAGCTGGTCACTCGAGGTGCAGAAAATGAATCTCCCTGGACTTGAGATACTCAGAATGTTGTCTACATGTGGAAGAAAAGAGGGGCTCTATACAAGTGTTTTCTTCGTCCCGGAGAAGACTTTTATTTGTATTTCAGGAAGGAAGGCTACAAAGGGGTAAACAAAGACTTTTCTGGATTTAGATATTCAGATTCTATTTGTTTATTAAAAAATGGAGACAAATGGGGCAGCTGCTCTCCTGGGTGCTCTGCTCATCCACCATCCATCACCTGTCCATAGCTCCTCTGTGTTGTACTTCTGGCCCACGATGCAGGACAGGAGAGCATACCAAGCTGAGCAGCACTCCCCTCAGTATGATGGGGTGTGGCTGGTGGCAGGACTTTCTGAGCAAGGGCAGCTTCACCTACTGCTCCAACTCACCTTTATGGATACTGTCAACAAACAAAGCTTAGATGGACAGAGCGTGGAGTCCACTGTTCCTATAATGAGAGTGATAAGTAGCTTGCATGGCCCAACTCCTATAGAAGGTGAGATGGAGAGGGAGGGCACTCCAGCCAGAATTCTCCCGATAGCCCCGCCCCAGTCTGCAGGACCCTTTTGAGGAGCCACCGGCTGCTGAGGTCCTTGCTATTGCCTCCAGTCTTCCGTGGTTTCACAGTTGTGGCCCTTGCAGAAGGACCTCATTATGGGATTTTCATTTGTGCCACGTGATTTGGGGTGAGTTCATAGAAAACTGACATTTTCTCTGATTGCGTGCTGTCATGAAACAGGGATAATTCTATGAATGGTATTTTAATAAATCTTATCTGTAGGGAGGGAAAATTTGAGCAAGGCTAGAGATTAATTGTAAAGGAGTAGCAGTCACTCAATTGGTCAGGAGAGAGGATGGTTGGTATTTTGTGGTTTAGACGCTGTTTCAATTTTTCTGTGTTCAGACAGGATCACAAAGTAATCTTGTTTGTGTCTCGATCCATCATGGTCACGGAGTGGACTTGTTTGTTGTTGATAGTCTGTAAAAACATTTATGTTCTCAGAAGAACATCAAGATACTTGTATAACTGAGGCTACCAGGCCAGCTCCTGGATCTCAAATGTGGCTTTTCTCTTTCTTGTACTTCTCACTGAGAAGTAGGAGCAAGAGGTGACCTGGAGAGTTGCAGCCTGTCTGCTGGGTCCCTCATGGTGTCTGTTTTCAAATTGGGCCTACGTTAAAGATAGAAGGGAAAGAAAAGCATTGTCAGAATATGCTGGAGCCATGATGAGCCTGATGAGGGGCCTGTGCTGGTGGCATCCAGGACCCTCAGCAAAGGGAAGAGCCAGTGTCCAGGCAGCCGGGGAGCACCGGGCCATTCCCCTGAGAACCACCTCCTGTCCATTTTCTCCTGCTGTCTGATCCCTCTTTACCTTCCCTCCCTCCACCAGGAACAACTGTCACTTTCCTTCCTTCTCTCCAATTCTCCTCCATCTATTGCCACCCCCTCCCACTCTCAGTCCTAGAAAATGCTTCAATGTCAGCCCCACAGGGCTTAGGGCTGGGGAGTGCTGAGGCTCCCTCACTGCCAGATACCAACTTGGAGAGGGTGAAGGAGAAGTCACCCCACATTCGTGTGCCACAGTGCAGATCCAATAGCACATCTGAGAATGTTCCAAAGAGATAGTGGAACTGATACGAAATAGAAATTTCTTTCATGGAAAGCATTTTGCCTAAAATATTCACAGCTCTGAAAAAGTACTTCAATTCATGAAAAATAAAAATATTTTGGCACTTGTACTGAAAATAAATAGTTAAATCATTCATGATTTAACAGAATGAAATGACATTCTGTGTACTGGTCCCACAGGGGTGTGTGTGCGCGTGCATGTGAGTGCGTGTGTGCTCACGTTCCTTTGATAAACTTTGGATGACAAGTTCACTATTGAGTCATTCTCGCCTGCGTACAGTGAACTGACTCTCTTAGAGACACATTTCCTCATGGGTTTACAGTGCATTTTCTTAAAACAAGTCTTGCCCATTCTTTTTGGGGATGTGAGGGATTTTTTTCTCCTCCAGGAGGGCACACCTTCTTTCTATTTCTCAGCTTTTATTCTCAGCTCTTTACTTAAGGAGAAGAATGACAAGGAAAGATATTGGTAATTACTGAATGTTAGTGTGTGAGACCTCCTTCAACTGATGGATAAATAAAACGTGGCTCATCTATGCAATGCAATATTATTCAGACAATCTAAATGAATGAAATACATGCTATAACATGGATGAATCTTGAAATCATTATGTTGCGTGAAAGAAGCCCAGGCACAAAAGGCCACATAGTTTGATCCCATTTATATGAAAAGTGCAGAACGGACATATCCATAGTGAAAGTAGGTTAGTAGTTTCTAGGGACTGGGAAGAGGGAGAATGGGAACTGACTGCTGATTGACAGGGGATTTATCTTTAGAGATGATGAAAACTTTCTAAAATTATCTGATGTTGTTGGTTGCACAACTCTTTTAATATACTAAAAACTACTGGATTGTGCACACCCTGAAAGGATAAATTTTATAGTAAATAAATTATATCTCAATACAACTTATAAAAAAGAGAATAACTTATAAAAAGATAGTATAATGGAAAGGGTCATGAAATATTCCGTCACCTGGATAAGTGAATGTGCAGAGGAAACTTTCCAAAAACAATAAACATTGCAAAATTGTTTAAAATGAAAGTGTAAATTAAAGAGTCACATACTATTGTGAAATCTAATGCTATTAGTATTAACACTTGTCAATGTACTAAATTGACAGACCACATATTTTGGATTCAAATAGTGTAGTTGACTATAACTTGAATATTTATATAAAGTATCTTTGATAAGAAAAAAATTTAAGTATGCATTTAATTTTGTGAATAACTTCAATTTTTCAAATGAAGATATTAGCAAATATTGGACATTTCAAAAGCATAGAATGAATAATATCTGATTATGTTGAAAATGAAAGGAAATTAAAATAACTCAAAAGCATCCATTCATGTTCAAATATTCACTTTATTCTGTCAAACAGAAAATGACATCAATAAAAGGAGTATCTATTTATTGGAAAAGATATTGCATATGATTCTATATGAGTATTAATGATAAACTTAGAAAGTATATTAATCACTAATATTTGTAATATTTTTTATTCAAAATGAAATTTCTATTCGTTAACATTTTATTGATACTACATACTTATACTGATAAAATAGAATTATTTTATTAATAATTATTTCATAAATCAATATTAATAATATAAGCCCAGATAATATGTTAATAAAATTGGAATTTACAATGTTTACCATTAGAACACTCAATTATAATTAATGTTTAATATTTTTATTAATTATTCTATCATTAAAATTGTAATTATTCTATCGTTTAAAGTTACCCTTCTATTTTAGATGCTTTAACATCATTCTGGTTTTCCACGATCTTCATGCCACTTTACTCTTTTTTTTTTTCATGCTACTTTACTCTTGATTCTCAGACTTGATAAAGATCAACAGGTCCCTGAGTCCTGCTGTTCTAAAATCTGGGGCCTCTCGCTTGTCTGGGTGCCGCAGGAAAAAATATAAGTAGATTTTCCTATCAATCATATTTTAATTCTAGTATTCAAATTAAGTTCAAAATGAAGTGTGAAATTCCCAAGAATACAAACTTTATGAAATACAATGGAAATGGGCACATATGAAATATATTTCTTCTCATTCGATCCTGGGATCCTTTTCGGAACTGTTTCATATACGTGTGATCATGACGCACCAGCAACATTTCCGGTGAATAAATTGGTTAAGCCCCATGGCTAGCATGCTAATGACATGGGAGACAATGAGAGACCCCAGGGTGTAAATAGTACTGAGATTAAAACCTAGAAAACTTGACAGAAGTAGCCAGAACCTTCACAGTGGTATTCAGACTTTAAGATTTCCTTGACTACCAACCTTTATGTCCTATCAGATCTTCTTACCTCTAACCTTGCAACCATCATAGCACACTTCATTGTCCATTGCTGAGAAATAAGCTAGTGTAGCACATTCTTCACATTCCTTAGAATGTAACATACTATATATGAGTATGAATAAATATATATGCATTTATATTTATTTATAGAACACTTATAGACGTGTATATCCTAATAATGTTTTTCTGTTATTTTGTCTAAAAAAAACACCACTTGCCTTTCTGAAACCTGAAGTGTCCTAAATATTCTATCACTTGCAAGAAATATAAAGCATATCGTTTATCCAATAATCAGGCCTCAATTCTAAAACCTCTCCTCTTTTCTAATATTGTCCCTTAATTATTCATGCATCTCCCAGTCCACTGAGGAAGTACAAAAGTGTTATTAAAGAGATCCTATCTGCTGAAACTCAGATTCCATATTTTTTTTTGAGGCCCCTTGGTTAATTCGATATTTAATTAACAGAAAAAAGATTCTTTTTTTTTTTTTTTTTTTTTTAGAACAAACCATGAATCATGCTGAACAGTTTTCAATTTACTATGGAATGCATATTCATTTGCTACATGCCTTTTCCCTCAAATATAATTCTACGATAGCCCTAAGTTGGATTCAACATAATTTCAAAATTCATAAACTTACGCCTACTACATCAAAAGGAATAAAAACTAAAGTTATAAAGAATGATACATTTGCAAATAGGACTGAAAAAAGAGATTGGTGGACACAGTGCCCAGATCTTTGCTGGGAGGGCTTGTCCTGGACACCATTAGGTCACTTAAGCACATTTGATATTGAGGGACATTCAGGTAAATCAATACTCAGTGATACGTCCAGGGATCAGGTCTCATTTTGGGTCACGTCATGGGCACAGAGGGTTGGGTCAGGTCCAGCCGACATGAACGGTGCAGGCTGTATCGGGAAGCCTCCAGGCAGAGACTGTTCTAGAACATCACCTAGAATGACAATACATCAACTGATGGAGACCCCGTATACTTGGGTTAATTGGGGACATGTCCGTCAATCTCCAAAGCATTTACAATTCAACATGATCAAAGAAAAACTACAGTCATATGATCAGGCAAAGTGTCACCATACAGCTAAAACCTCACAATGCTTCTTTGGCTGTGGGAGGAGGGTACTTCTCTGGGCTATTTCCCTCCAAATAACAACTGTGTGGTTTGTCTTCAGAAACAAATAAACCGACTAAAAGACATTTTGGGAATTTTTTTATGTAGAATAGTAGTGTCATTCACCCATGGCCAAGGTCAGAGACTTCTACTACTTTATGCCCATCTCCACAAGACTGGGAGGTAGTCTGTATTCCATTAACTTGAGCAACAGAATACATTTACTCCTGGATCCCATGTCATTGAGACCAGCCATTAGTGACCTTAGGGTCATTGCGAAGGTGTCCTGCTGTAGCCCAGCTGGTGTAGATTGTTGTCTCTGTCAGTGACTTGCTACGACCCGGGCACTGACAATGCTGTGAGGATAGAAGGGCAGCTGCATGCCCACAACCTTGCTTAAGTCTCACCGCAGTTCCGCAGTGGTGAGAGGTAAATGATCCCAGGAGATGTAGGGGTTTCCAAGATCCAATCACGGCAGGCTGGTCCTCAACAGTGGCTCTGTCCTGGTGGAAGGCAGAATTCTAAACTGTTGTTGGATGTCAGCTCCAACTGTCACTGGGTTGGCCAATCAGTGGCTGAAGATTGAGATGGTAACTTGGGAGCAGGGGGAGGGTTGACAGTTGGCTGAGGTCCTTTCCATTCCCAGGACAAGACTTGTGATGGAGAGGGAGAGGTGAAGGACATTAGAACAGAGAAGGGAATCAGGGGTCCTCAAAAATATTTTCACCATTATAATTTTGCCTTGGGCTGGCAGAAGAGTTCTGGGTGTGGAGTTTTAGCCTGAGGAGGGTGAAGCATCTTGTAGTCTCAGGGTTAAATTAAATCTGAGTTCAGATTCCTTCTTATGCATCCCAATGACTTCATTTCATCTACATTCTCCTCACTGAAGTGTGCACCATTAAAGGCTGATTCTGAGAGATGCTATTCAGGGTTACGATGGGTCAGCAGGGGTTGGGTGCCATTGGAAAAACACTGCGAAACTGGGTTGCTTCCGGAGGAGAACTCCCAGTCTGTAGTGGTTTTCTTTGTGCCGAGCTTGATTCTGAGGCTGAAAGCTGGTGGTGGCCAAATGGTCAGGACTCCTTGGAGCTTTTTACACAATAAATATGTGATGACTACTAAAGGAAGTAATGCTCGGCCGATAAAAGGTTTTACAGACTACTTTCTTTTTGAGTCCCAAAAAACTTAGTTGACTATATTACTCTTATAACTAGAGTCAATTCAGCTCTTGGCACACAGAAGCAAATTTTGTGTTTCAAATCTCTCTAATTGTAAAATCATTTATGATAAACTCTCAATAGTCATGGGACCTTAATAAACATCCATCACCAAAATACTGTCCTTATGGTCTAGATAAAGAGGAAAAGGAAAAAAGGCACCCACCAAATTTTCTTCCAAATGAGATCCATTTATGAAGCACTATCTTAGAAATTATAATTCTATTGAGCTTCAATTTGAGCAAAACTTGAGCAAATGTACAATCACTTAGCAACAGTAGTAAAAACAATTGCAAGAAAGTCCAATACTCCATAAAAGAGAGAAAAAATATTCCAGTTTCTAGATTAAATTATAATGACAAAAATACTTTCTCTGTACTACCTGGAATAATATAGAAACAAATTACTATTAGAATTCATATTTTGCATAATGAACATTTATAAAACACCATCCTAAACATTATAATCCTATTAATTCTCCTTTTGAGATATTGTGCAATCACTGAAATAGCAGGAAAGCAAAGAAAAATCAAAATTATTTCAAGAAGAAAGCCAAAGTTCTTGCTGTGTTTCTGATTATTTTAGTGACCTTGTTACAAGAACAAAGATACTGTCATTATACCACCTACAAATAGAATAACATAGAAACAGTTAATTTGGAGTGTCACATTGCATAATCTATGGTTTTACAGCACTCTCTAAGAATTAAATCCTATCAATTTTCCACACGGAGGGGTCTGTATAAAGCTCTGCGGGTCACCAATAGCCAGGAGTGAGGCAGAAACACTGTGAACTTAAAAAGAGACTCACTCTAATGTTGGTGATAGCAGATGGCGACATAAATTAGTGAATGGAAGTGTTCAGAGCAGGGCAGTTGTGGAGGAATCACGCACGGAGATTTATCTGTTATTATTTCAGGGAAGTCTCCAAATGTTTCTGTATTCTAATATTACCTAAGGTACTCAAGTCACATTTATTTCAATAGTAAGCTCTAAAAATTTTGTCAATGTACAGAAAGTATCCCCTTGGGGTCTAACTGGGATTGCACGTGTTAGTGATCTTTTCAGCATTTTTCTACCACTCACAATAAGCCAGAAATGACCCCTCCACCCTTGGTTTCTCTCACCTCAGAGGCAGTGCTTGCTGTTTGGCACTCAAAGTTTTCTGTGGAACCGCTCTTCTCCCATGTGCTCATGGATGGTCAAATTGGTCCCTGAAAGGAATCTCATATGCTTCCAACCTGCACGCACTTGGCCTCGGCCGTTATTTATTCATGACTGCTGTTTCCTCCTCCTGAGTGAATGATGCTTACCTCGTACTCTTAACACTGTGAAGTAGTCTACAAGGCAAACACAGTTTAAACACAGGAAACATTTTTTTTTAGAGTTGGAAGTGAATGGGATTTGAGGGTAGAGGTCCCAGATTTAATGCCAGGTGTGCCATCAGCTTCGTTTATGATGATATAAAGAGCAGCTTATGTGAAGGGTTTACCATGTGCCAAGAGTTTTACATAAATTCATCTCAGTTAGCCTGCACAATAAATCTCATCTGTGCTACAGTTGAGGAAGTTGAGGAATGAAGACTTAAGTAACATGTCCCAAGTATCCAGCTAGTAAGGTGTAAAGGTGAGACTAGTCCCCAGGCAATCTGGCTTCAGAACCTGAGCTGTCAAACAACTGTGAATATTGCACCTGCTGGAGTTTCTTTGAACCTTGGTTTCCTCACTTATGCATGTAATCCTTTCCTTCTGGGATAGCCTCAGGGAGGTTAAATGAGATAACCAAAAACCTGGTGTGAGGGCAATATGCCTGGATCAGGACAACTACCACCTTGTCACAGGAGCACGGATTTGAGTCTCAATGTGATTTGGAGGTCGTGGGGGACTTTGGGCAGCTTGGCCTCATGATCGCCTTTAGGGTTTTGAAATGTTTCCATTGACTGTACATTTGTAAAGGTGAGATAGTTTGGGCAGCGGAGGGTTGACTGCTGGCCTCTGAGGTCCTATCCAAGCCCAGATCCAGGCTTTTGATGGGGCAGAGTGGTGCAGCACACAGGACAGGGACCAGGAAGAGAATCAGGGGTCCTGAAAAATTTTTGTCATTTTCATAATTTCGTCTGGGGTACGTGCTGGGTGAAGAGTGGCTGGATTTGACCCGTGAACCCAGTCAGGCCCCTCCCCCCACCCTGGGGCACCTATCAGAGTCAATGTTTAGGTTGACTCTCAGTCAACACCCCAAGGAGTTTAAGAGGTTGAAACAGTTGTGGCTTCAGGGTTAAATCTGATTCACATTCACAGCAGGAACAAAATAATCCACAATCCTAAACATTGTAATCCGCTCTGGTCTCTTTTTGAGATGGTGTGTAATCACTTTATGTAATGGCAATAGAATCAATAGAGGAAAAAAAAATCAAAATTATCTGAAAAGAAAGTCAAAATAAAATATTTGCTGGTTCCCTGGATTATTTTAGAAGACTTGTTAAAAGCAAACAATAAACTAATTACGCTACTTACAAATTGAATAAAATAGAAGCAATTCATTTGGCGCCATATTGAAGTAACCTATAGGTATAGAATGTTATGTAGGGAGCACAGAGATTTTTTCACTTTAGACATTACATAATCACTTGTTAGCAATGAAAATAGAAAACAATTATTTTAGCAGTGAGAGAAAGAGCTTCTTGCTGTGGTTCTGCTTCTATAGTTGTAGGGTCAGTGGAAGGGGGTCTCAACTTGGAAGTGACTCATTTTTGCTTTCAGGTTGTGTAGACAGCCTTTGATGTAAAGACCTTTCTTGTGGTTGATGGGAGATGAGGAGGAAGTGGGGGCCCAGTGAAGGCCCTCTGTGGAGAAGGTTCTGTGGATGAAAAAGGGTTTCTACAGAAAGTAACCTCACAGGGTCATAAATTCCTAACTGGGCAGGTCATGGTGGGTAGTCGCACCCCAGGCATATAACTTCTTTAGTAAAAGCCTCCTTTTAAAGCATAACCACCCTCAACAGAGCACATAATCTTGTTAACTATCCTTTAATCTGATCCCTACCTTGCTTTCTCCCACCTTCATGTAATCTTCCTTGTGTTTCCTCCTTAATTTCAAGTGCATAGAAGAAACTGCAAACTGTCACTCTCTGAAGCATCTGAGATCTTGCTTCCCAGGTCAGTTTGGCTTGGATAAACTCTTACAAAATTCTCTACAGGTTTTGGATGTTTATTACATTGATAGTTCCTAGACAATTTTTTCCTGAATTTCTAGAAGAGCGGGAAGACCAGAGTCCTCTTCTCCGGGGCTGCCCCTTAAGCCTTTAAACATCTGAAGTTTGACAAGGGGCAACGTGGAGGACAAGAGCATGAGCCAGTGGAATTCCAATCCTGTGATGTATTGAATTAAAAGACAGTCCCCAAATATATGGTGATGGAAGGAGAACTGACTCTGGGTGGTGAGCACACAATGTGATATATAGATGACGTATTATAGAATTGTACACTTGAAACCTATGTAATTTTTATTAGCAATGGTCACCCCAATAAATTTAACTAAAAAAACAAACAAACAAACCAAAAAACAAAAAACAGTCCTTAGCTGCTGTTCACATCAGGACAAACTCTCTCTCCATCTTGAGAAAGATCTGCGGTGTCAGGATGGAGTGGACCTGCTGGAGGGACCTTTTCCCTGGGGTACTGATCCTTGGAGGGACCCTGGATCCTGGTGCTGCTCCTTCCGTGGGGATCTGGACACCCAGAGGCTGTGCCCGTGGTCCCTCTGGCCTCTGCCAAATGTCCTATTTGTACCATCAGGGACATAAGGATATTTTTCAAAAACCTGACATTCTTCAGTTTTTTCCCCCCCTTTCTTTTTGGTCTCAGGTATGGATTTTCTTCTCTTAAGCTATGGATGTGTCTCTCAGCCAACAGAGCTCTTAACGTATTGTCACGAGCTTTTCCTCTAACTAGGCTTCAATAGTAACGTGGGTTTCTTTCACATTTTCCTGAAAGAATTTTGGCTTGTATTTTGTAGGTGTCCAGCTCTTCACCTTAATGGTTGGTCTTGTCGTCTGCTTTTGAAGGATTCTCCCGTGCCTTTCTTTGCAGGGTATATTCTCTCTGCATTAGGTAGCTGGTGAAAATTATTTTTTTCCTGAGGTAGTTCAATGAGGACTTGAAGTTTCCACTGGAATTGTGGCACTTCCTTTTCTAACTGCTTTTCTCTGACTGCAGTGAAACTTTCCCAGTTTGGAGATGTTTCGTATGATTTTTAGAGCATCAGTTATTTCATAGTCCTCCTTTCAGTTAGTATACAATTGGTTTCTTTTTTACTTAAGAGTTCTAAAATAAGCATTTAATTCAGCCATGTCACTCATTGTCTTCAAAACTCCCTTTGGTTCATCTTCCACGTAGTCTCTGTTTTCTAGTGAATTTGTTACATCCAATTTCAAGCTCTCACCAGCCATGTGTCTTCTCCAGGAGCAGAAGCCTGATGTGTCATATTCCACAGTGTTCATCCGGAAGCTTGATCTGGCTTTTTTTCTTTTATTCTGTATAATAAACGTAGTCACTGTTGTTCACTCATTCAGTTTCTTTTGAAAACAACATTAGGCTTCCTTGAAGATGAGAATTTTGACTCCAAAGCATTTTTTAGAGAGATCCATCAATTTCCTCTTCATTTTCCTGATGCATTTTGAAGGATGTTACAGTAGCAGCTACTTGATTTTGGATGTCCTCTGCCTAAAACTTTTATAGATTTAGTTCCTAAAATTGGCTCATGATATAACTTGAGTTATTATAAATTATGTATATGGTTTATACATATGTTTTATTGTTTCGGTACCCTTTGTTGAAAGATTATCTTTTCCCCATCAAACAGCCTTGATACCTTGGTGGAAAATCAATTTATATGTACGAGTCTATTTCTGCACTCACTATTGTGTTCCATCGATCTATTTGTCTATCTTTATACCAATTGCACTGTTTTGGTCACTGTGGCTTTAAAAATTAGGTAGTTTAAGTCATCCAACTTTGTTCTTCCTTTTCAAAACGGTTTGGATAGTATTCATCAGCATTTCTCAGCCTTGGCTCTGCTGGCATCTCATACAAGATGACTCTGTGGGAGCTGTTCTAGGCCATGAAGGATGCTAGGCAGCTCCCTGTTCTCTACCCACTAGATGCCAGTAGCATCATTTCCCACCACGACAATAGAAAATGACTCCAGAATGTTAGCATCATGGCAGTGTAAGATGCCCCTTGTGTCTGTCCCACCAACAATAAAAGTTTGGCATCCATCCATGGACAAAAGTGCCTTTGTGGGAGCTGTGGGATCTGGCACCATATGCCAAGAGACTCAGGAGAAATCTCCCCCCCACTCCTCATTCATTGGGTAATAGGCAGACAGACCTTGGTCCTGACTGTGGACACTGCAGTGGCCTGTGAACCAGCCCCTGTCCCTCTTGGCTGTAGTCAAGGAGCCTCTGAAAAAACTGACAAGAGAGCCTTTGTGGAAGTCCGAGTTTCCAGAAAAGTTCCAGCACCAGTTCCAGCACCAGTTCCAGTTGGAGCAAAAAAGAAAAAAAAAATTACAGTTTTGGATGCCTTGGAGGGGATAAGAAACATAGCTTGACTTTATCCGCATCACTTCTTCCCCAAGGCACACAAGCTTAGGGTCAAGAGAGATCTTCTTGGCCTGTAATTTCTCCTGCAGGGAAAAGGGAGAGTGTGTGAGAGAGTATCTGCTTCCCCAGTTGTGCTGGAGGCTGCCAAAGGGGCTCATTTCTATCTTGCCCCATCCAGAGGACTGAATCGTGAGCTGAGTCACTGGGGGATGGGAAGAGGTTGGGAGATGGGCCGACTGGACTCTCATATGGCATTAAAGGGACACAGATCCTTCTAAATACATCCCAGACTCCATCAAGAGGTCTGCCTATGAGTTGCTGGGAATGCCCCATCCATGGATTCCCCGCCAACTGGCCCAGGTGCACCCCCAGGGCTCTGCATACCTTGACCACACATACTATGCAGAGCAGCTTTAGGTTTATAGAAAAATGAGCATAAAGGATTCTTATAAACACACAATTTATAACATACAGTTTCCTCTATAATTAACATCTTGCATTAGTGAGGCACATTTGTTAAAAATTATGAACAAATATTGATATATGATCAATAACGAGTCCATTAGGCTCCCCTCTCCACCCCCCACCCCTTGTTTCTTTCCTTGTACTGAGGCCTGGGATTGTTTTCAAGGCAGCAATCTGGGGATAATTGTAGAGCTGACCTGATTTGTTTCCACTGTCTATTGCCTGTTGTCCACTAGCTCCCGTACCATTGCGTGGTATAGTTTGTCTGTTATTTTTTTTTCTGGTGGAAGGGAAAATTTGTTCCCTGTTCTTTCATCATTGCCAAAAGCTAAGGTCCCTTTATGTATCTTTGAAACAGTGAAAACAGGATGATTTTGAATTACTGTAATTTGAAGTCTACCACTAGGTGGCAATGTTATACAGCGGAGGTTCTTTTCAGCAAAGACAGCACAAAGCATTTCTAGGTTCTTTTGAGAGATATATGAAATTATACTCGTATATTTGGTATTAGTTTGGGCACACCAGTCTGTTTTGTTGAGCTCTACTTTATTCCTATGTCTGTTATGGTGGAATTTTTACTTCAGTGTAAAATTTATAAAGATATTTTGCCTAAAATGACACATGCTGTAGACTGAAGTGATTTATGACGTTCTCCTCACTAGGATCCAGTAGTAGAAATAATACAATTGTTAGGGTAATTTTCCACTTCTAAATAAATTTAAATATATTTATGAAGGCACTGATTAACATTCATTCGTGTCTGGTGTATAAGACCTGTACGGAGAAGAGTGATAGATGTGTTCCCTGCCTCAGAGGGCTCCTGTCCTTGTGGGGAGAGACAGATGTGGACCCTCAATGACAGCACAGGTGGCATGCTTTGTAACTCTGTGGAAGGGAGTCTGGGAAGCTTCACAGAGTAGGTGACCATGCAGTAGGGTTCAAAAGATGTGTAGAAATTTTCCCCTTGAGAAACGGGCCAGTAACGGTTCATCCCCCACATACATGGAGATGGATACTCAAAATATCATAATATCAGGGAAGACTGAATCCACGTGCTTACCAGGAATGAAAAGAGTGGCAGGAAACAAGGATAAGAAAGGGGTTGGGGCCATACTATGAAGGGCCAAATTTGCCACAATATGAGTTTGGACTATACCTTGTAGACAGGGGCGCTTAAATGATAATTTAAGTTTTATGTAAGTGATTGATATGATGAAAATGGTGTTTTAGACTAAAGTCTCCAAAGTATTTTGACCAAGCAGCCTTTATAATAGAACATTGTTTTAGTAACTATCCTATATATTTATATCTAGTTATTTATAAATTATACATATATTGTACTACGAAAATATGTAGATTACAAAATATACACAAAACTATGAAGCTTGTGGTAATAATGAACCAGTGTTGACAATTTTGAATTTTTTTGCAGATGATATGTCAGGTCTGATTAGATGACTGTTTTATGTCATAATGGAGCTGATTTAAGAAAAAACGTTTTAATCTTGGTGTTCTGTTGTTTCAGAAATGCGAACAACTCGGTGAACTTCCACTGTTTCTTCAAGCTGCATGACCCCATTGCATATATAAACTGATTAGAGGTCTAATTTCTTTCTTATTTATTAATATAAAACACATGCTAATTGGAAATATACTATTTTATTCGTCCCCCTTCTTGCACCCTGGGATACAGGTGCCCCTTCACACACACCCAGTTGAATGGTTATGACTGCAGTGTGTAGGTGGGACACCAAGCATGAACTTCTTGTCTGTTGATAAAGAATTAGAGACCAATTAAAACTGAAATAAATAATTACAGTCCAGTTAAAAAAAATACAATTTCATATCAGCCTCTTGTAAGTTAACAAAGCAAAGACACTAAAATAACAATTATGTTCTAAAAAGTTCTGGTATTATAAGTGAATACGGATTAAAATTATCTTAGAAAACCACGACTGATTCTCAGGCCAATACCTTAGAAAGGACAAGACGTCTTACCTGGTGAGGACACAGTGGGAAGTCTGTAGTCTGCAACCCCAATGAGGGCCTTCCCCGGAACCTGACGTTGCTGGCACCCTGATCTTGGACTTCCAGCCTCCAGAACTGTGAAAAATAAATCTCTCTTAGTTAGAAGCCACTCAGTCTGGTATTTTGTTATGGCAGCTTGAAGAGACTAGGACAAGAAACAAAGATAAGCTGGCATATTTGACCTATGTTATCTGCCACAGAATTGTACGTGATGCCTGAAAGACTTGAGTTGGCATCCATCTCTCCATTTCTTTGCCCAACCATTAGTCCTTCAAATGAGTATGGCTACTTCACTCAATATCCTGAGTTTTCCAGCTGTGGCAAGGAGCAATCACATGCATGGTATCACTTTTTTTTATACCATCTTATATAAAAAAAGATTTTAATTGAACACACAGGCCCCCACCCTTTTGTTTTTAAATTCTATTTATTTATTTCCTCTCTGATCTGAACTATTTCCTTCCTCCGTTTATTTTGGACTTCGTTTGTTCTTTGTTTGGTTCCTTTAGACATATAGTTAGATTGTTTGTTTGGGATTTTTCTTGATTCCTGAAGTACGCCTGCATAGCTAGGAACTTCCTTCTTAGAACTGCTTTTGCTACATCCCAGACATTTTGAAAAGTTGTGTTTTCATTTTCATTTGTCTCAAGGTAGTTTTTGATTTCTTGGTTGATTTCCTCTTTGAGCCATTGGTTGTTTAGTAGCATGTTGGTTAGTCTCCACATATTTATGTTTTTTCCCCCCAGTTTTCTTCATGTAATTGATTTCTAGTTTCATGCCATTGTGGTGAAAAAAGATGCTTGATATGATTTCAATCTTCTTGAATTTATTATGGCTTATTTTGTGGCCTACTGTGGCGAGTGTTCCACATACACTGGAAAAACGTGTATTCTGCAATTTTTGGATGAAATGTTCTAGAAATGTCTATTAAGTTGATATCCTCTAATGCAACATTTAAAGCCATTATTTCATTATTAATTTTCTGTCTACATGATGTAAGAGGTGTATTAAGATCCCCTACCATTATTGTATTACTGTAGATTTCTCCCTCTATGTCCATTAATAGTTGCTTTATATATTTAGGTGCTCCTATGTTGGGTGCATAGATATTTACGATTGTTATATCCTCTTCTTGGATTGACTCCTTTATAATTACATAATGTCCTTCTTTGTCTTTAAAAATTTTTTTTTGTTTTAAAGTCTGTTTTGTCTGTCTGATATAGGTATTGCCACTACAGCTTTCTTTTCATTTCTTTTTGCGTGGAATATCTTTTTCCATCACTTCACTTTCAGTCTTTATGTCTTTTGATTTGAAGTGAGTCTCTTGTAAGCAGCATATAGATGGGTCATGCTTTTTAATCCATTCAGCCATCTTATGTCTTTTTATTGGAGCACTTAATCCATTTATATTTAAAGTAATTATTGATAAGCATGTTTTGCCATTTCGTTAATTGTTTTCAGGTTGTTTTAATAGTTGTCCTCTGTTCCTTTCTTCTTGTGATCTCTTCCCTTGTGGTTTGCTGTTTTTTAGTGCTTTATTTAGGTTCCTTTCTCTGTGTTCTTTGTACATATATATTTTGTAGGTTTGGGGTTTGTGGTTACCATATGCTTTATGTATATCATTCTTTATCTATAGCATTGTATTTTAAGCTGATAGGCATTTAGTTCAAATATATTCTATAAGGACTACATTTTTACTCCCTCTCCATGCTTTATGTTATTGATGTCATATTTTTGATCTTTTTGTGTTTGTATCTCCTAACTACTTATTGTAGTTTGAGTTGAGTTTGATACTTTTTTCTTTTAACTTTTGTAGTAGCTTTTTAAATGTCTAATTTGCTGTATTTATTGAATATTTGACTTTACCTGTGAAGTTTTCCCTTTTCATATTTTCTTACAGCCTTTTTTTTTCTGCTTAAAGACCTTTTAACATTTCTTATAAAGCTGGTTTAATGGAGATGAAGTCCTTTAGTTTATGCTCATCTGGGAAATTCTTTATCGCTCCTTCAATTGATAACCTTGCTGGGTATATTATTCTAGGTTGCGGAATCCCTTCTTTTGGCACCTCAAAGATGTCCTGCCGCTCCCTTCTGGCTGTAAAGTTGCTGCTGAGAAATCAGCTGACAGCCTTATGGGGTTTTCTTTGTATGTAAGTTGTTTTTCTTTTGGTTTATTCAAGACTGTCTCTTGATCTTTGACTTTTGCCGTCTTAACTACAGTATGTCTTAGTGTGTATCTCTTTCGGTTCATCTTGTTTGGAACTCTCCATGCTTCCTGGACCTGGATGTCTGTTTCCTTTCCCAGGTTAGGGAAGTTTTCAGCCATTATTTCTTTAAAGAAAGTTTCTGTTCCTTTCTCTCTTTCTTCTCCTTCTGGGATCCCTATAATGTGAATGTTTGAGCACTTGATATTATCCCAGAGGTCCCTTATACTATCCTCATTTTTTTAATTCTATTTTTTCCCCATGATGTTCTGATTGGTTTATTCCCACTAGTCTATCTTCTAGGTCCCTGATCTGTTTTTCCGTGTTGGCTAATGTGTTGTGGATTCCTTTTAATGTGTTTATCATTTCAGTCATTGTATTCTTCAGGTCTGCTTGGTTCTTTCTTATACTTTCTCTTTGTTGAAGTTCTCCCAAGTTCTTCTGTTCCACTCTCAAGTTTGGCAAGCTTCCTTATGACTGGTTCTTTGAATTCTTTATTAGGCATATTACTTATTTCTGTTTGCTTAGAGTTTTTTCCTGTGGATTTTTCTTGTTCCTTCATTTGAGAGTTACTCTTCTGTTTTCCCATTTAGTTTGACTTTCTATATTTGTTTATATGAATTATACAAAATAGCTGTCTCTTCCAGTCTTGGAAAAGTGGCCTGGTATAGAAGCAGGCTCTATGTAGACTGTGTGTCCTGGGTGCTTTTGACAGGTCAGTAACTGAGCATGTTCCTAAGGCATCCAGGGCACCGGCCTACCAAGACTCAGCAGCTCCAGGTGGAGAGGCCAGGTACATGTAGTAATGCCCTATTGACCCTGCTTGCTCCCTTTGTTCAGACTAAAATGGGCTTGGGTGGCATGTCCAGGAACACACTGCAGTGAACTTGCAGGCAGGCCAGAGCACCTAGATAGAGATCCCACCCACCCTATGGAGGTGGGGGGGAATGTAAACAATGGCTCTTCCATCCTGGAGAATTCCCGCAGCTCGTAGAGGGCTTGCACAGCTCTCCCGTCTTCCCTACAGTCTCTCTCTTATTTGTTACACTAAAAGTGGTCCTATGTAGAAGCAACCCCTGTGCAGACTCTCTGCTGGGTAGTTTGGGAAGCCACTTGGAGAAGGGCAGGCACGTCTAACACCTGGGCTGGAGGATGCACTTCAGGCACCTGGGGCCAGAGCACAGCCACTTCCAGCACCTGGGCCCGAGTAGGTACTTCCCGTGTCTGAGGACCCAGGAGGCACTTCGTCGGCGCAGGAGCAGGCTGTGAGGCCGGGTGTGTGTGGTGATGCCCTGTTGTTCCCGCTCTTGTGTTTAGAAGCCGAAGGCTCCAGGCGCGGTCGCTGTGAACACGCTGCTGCGGTGATCCTGCAGGTAGGCCAGAGCCCTGACTAGAGCGCCTGCTCGCCCTGTAGAGATGGAGGTGAGGCGTCCTAAACAAATGGTGCTCACCAGCTCCTCAGGCTGGAGAATTTCAGCAGTTTCCGAAGGGCTCCCTGGGCTTCCCAGCCTTCTCTGTTTGGTCTCTTTTCTTGTTTGTTTTCAAAAGCTGTTCATTCAGGGCCCAGTTGTTTCTCAGAAGTAATTGCTGCCTATATGCGTGCGTTTTTTATTTTGCTTGCTTAGCGTCTTCCTATATTGCTGCCATTTTGGACCTTTCCAGCCTCACTTTTGCAGATACATAGCTTTATTGTATAAATTAATAAATTACTGTTTATAAATTGCATCGACTAATTGAAAGATATTACATGAATTCAGAGAAGATTTGTCCTTTAATATTAAGTGAAGGATTAAAATAGCTATCTTTAAAGTAATGGTTATAAATAATTTATACCTAGACCATTTGCAGCTAATTTTTCCTTCCCAAATTGCATTTTGACCCTGTTAATTTGTTGATTGGAAAATTGCATCCTTTTTCTTATTACTGAGAGCGATAGTGATTATCAGCAGTTCAGTGGGATATTTCAGGATTCATAGTTCTTGAAGTCTGTCATCCAAAGTCAAAAGTGTGCTTTTTTTCATTGCGAAGTATCAGAACTGTGTCCAGTGTCTAGGCGAATACCTTTTCAAAGCTGAAACAGGATAGAGCTACCATGTGTGTAAAGGTACACCCACTAAATCTAATGGGAGTCTTTTTGAAGCAGGTCCCAGTGAAACCTAATGTAAGATAATGTTTTTATTGGCACGCTGATTTCTTACCTGGCCCTCAAACATCTGTTACTGGAATACTTCATGCTCCCACAGTGTTCTCAGTATAGGTGCTCCTCTGGTTCTGTAGGTGCAGGATGGCCTCATGAGCTGACCACCTTCTCTGTGCACTTGGGTAAATTGTCCTGCTCCGTCACTTTGTATCTCATTATTCAACTGTGTTTTCTCCATTGCACTTACCAGTATTTGAAATGATCTTATTCTCTTATGCTCTGTTTAATTCTTCTCTCCCTGCACTAAAATGTAAAACTGCACAAGTCAGAGGTCTTATTTTCCTTGTTCATCATGCTGCCACCAGTCCCAAGATAGGACCTGGCAGAAATTGAGTGATCAATACAAAATCATTTATTATCTGAGTAAATGAACATGTGTAATAGTACCTGATATCGTGTCCATTGTCATCACCAGCAATGTCATGAAGCATTTATTTAACATAGTACCTATAGTTAATAATACAGTAATATACAGTTTAAAATATATTAAGAAGGTAGATCTCATATTAAGTGTTTTTTCCCCCAAAACAGAAGAAAACCACCAAAAACAAACCCCACAAAAGGACATAAGGAAATTTTTGCAGGTGATGGACATGTTCAGTACCTTGGTTGTGGTGATGATATCCTGGGTCTATGCATATGTCCAAAATCATCCAGATGTATACATGAAATGTGTGCAATTTTTTTGTACATCAATTATATCTTAGTAAAGTTTTTTTTCTTTTTTTAAGAAGCATGCATTAAGCAGGACCACAGTGCTACACAATCCCAGTGGACTCTGTGTGTGTGTGTGTGTGTGTGTGTGTGTGTGTGTCAAAGACCAGGCCCTGTGCAAAACAGACTGAAGCCAAGAGGGACCTGATTAAATATAAACTTGTCATCAAAGTTGCTCCTGGATAATACATCAGTGGATTTCTTTATGTTTGGAATCATCTTATAAGGAGGATCTCTGGGTAGTTCAGTAAATTGACACCTTTGGGTAAAGATCCCATGAAGTACAAACACTGCTCTATAATAAATAGCATTCTAGGCAAAGAAATAGGTAGCCCTTCATTCTCTAAGACTCATAATCCCAGCAAGAATTTTTTTTCCGTGGAAACAAGTATATACACAGTCATTTTTTTCATCAAATTGGGATTAAGTGCAATCTAACACTAATTTAGAGAGATAGTTAAATTTAATTGACTGATTTGGGTAGGATAAAATGGTAATAATTGTTGGACATGGTATTTAAATTTCATTGCCTGAATTTCTTATTGCTTCTTTTCACGTGAGAATTACCTTCGCAAATACGACATAATAGAAAGCTGTTCAAAAAGCTTTTACTTGCATTTTCTCTCTGAGGGTACTAGTGTAGTGTTCAGGGATTGGTGACTCAGAAGGTCATAATGAGAAGATGAATGTGCCTCAACCTTAGAAGTGTCTTCAGCTAGTGACTTTCTTCTTTCCCTCAGGCTGAATGAGGTGAATATAGAATATCCTACAGTTGAATAATTCGGATTGCTCTTAGGCAAGAATTTTTGTGATGTTATAAAAATTGAGATCTAAAAGGAAACTTAACCTTCAGTTCATTCTTTTGATGTATTTTGCCTGAAGCGTGGTGCTAGGACCTGTTATCTCAAATAGGCAATATAAAAATATCTTTCTAATTCACTCCTACAATTGAAAGATCCTCATGGACTGAAATTACTGTGATCTATCAAAATTCACTATGTTGTGGAAATAAAATAAAATCACACGTCAGGCAAGGAATGATGGCAAAAATAGACCAGCTTATTATAAAGCTTAAAATGAAAATGCTTTATTGGCAACCCTATTGGACTTCGGAAAGATTGAGAATATGTGTCAAAATCAGAGAAGCCACCGTGCTGGTGTTCATTCTTATTGATGTGGCTTCTTTGCCCATGCTTAAGGCCAAGCTTTGGAATCAGTAGCAATATGTGGTTTACTTGCCTGTCTTTTGTTGCTGAGGCGTAATTTGCATACAATAAAAGTTATCATTTTAAAGGACACATTTCAGTGGTTTTGAATACATCCATAAGGTTGTGCAACTGTTGTGTCTACTTCCAGAATATTTCATGAATCCAAAAAGACGAAACTATTAGTATACTTTCTGTCTCTATGGATTTGCCTATTCTGAACATTTCATATAAACTGAGTCATATAATATAGGCCCGTTAGTGTATGACTACTTTCAGTTAGCAAAATCTTTTTGAGATTCATCTATGTGGCAGCAAGTATCAGTATTTATTCCTTTTTAAGGGATGAATCATATTCCATTGTGTGGCTATACCACATTTTATCCATTCATAAGTTGATGAACATTTACTTTGTTTCCACTTTTTGGCTATTGTGAATAATGCTATGAACACTTGTATACAAGTTTTTATGTGAATGTATGTTTTCATTTATCTGGAGTATATACTTTGGAGTAGAATTGTTGAGTCATATGGTAACTATATTTAACTTTTTGAGGAATAGCCAAACTTTCCCAAAGCAGCTGTGCAATTTTTCATCCCCATCAGCAATGTATGAGGATTCCAATTTCTCCACAACCTTGTCAACACTTGTTACTTTTTATTTTTTAAGATTATAGCCATTTTAGTGAGTGCGAAGTGGTATTTCATTGTGGTTTTGATTTTTCATTTCTCTGTTGAATGATGTTGAGAACCTTCTTATGTGCTTATTTGTTCTAGCTAGCTGGAGAAATGTCTATTTGAAACTTTCCAATTTTTAAATGAATTGTCTTTTTATTATGAGTTGTAATAGTTTTAAAAATATATTCTGGATATCCTTATTAAACGTATGATTTGCAGATATCTTCTCCCAGTCAATGGGCTGTATTTCTTTGCTTTTTCTGGCACCAGGTATGTAGGGTATTGGTTTCCAAGGCTACTGGTGAGATGGGCAGTGGAGGATGGTATTAGGGTAAGTTAGAACACTGCAAACCTTGCTGTTTTTATGACTAGCCATTTTTTTTCCCTTGAATAAATGCTCCTTGAGTTACTACATGTTTTTGGTCAATATCTGGAGCACTGACGAGGTTGATTCTGACAATTTTTGCCAATTTTTTTTTCATTGCTTTTATAATGAGGTAAATTTTTTGGAGGTTCTTTCTTTCTTTTCTTTCTTTTTTTTAAATGTTCATCAAAGCAGTTTTTTATAATAGAAAAAAATTAGATAATAACTGAATGCCCTTCAGTAGGCAAATAGGTACATTATGGTACACCTGTATAATAAAATATTGCACAGACATTAAAAATATTTCTAAGGACTATTTACTGACATGGGAAAGCTTAATGATGTGAAATTAAATGAAAAACCACTGCCAAATTATATAGGTGGTATTTCTCAACCTGTCTAAAATAATCTGTCTAGAAGGAAGAAAATGCAGTAAAATATTGTAGTAGTTGTTGAGTGGTAGAAATATGAAGGGTTTTTATTTTATTTATTCTTTTTTTTATCAAGTTATCCATAACAAGCCCATATTATTTTAACAGTCAGGAAAAAAAGTTTTTAAAAGCATTTTGAGTAGTTTTGTTATAACAGTTGCTGCAGGAATCTCTGTTCAAGGCAACTCACATCTAACAGGTCTGGGAATGAGCTCCTGTCTTCTTCGGAGGTTCTTATTCTAACATTTTCACTGATGTCACCTCAACTGTATGTCGTATATTGCAGTGGGACGACTGCTTTGCCTATGTTTTTTTCATGCAGACTTGTCCAGTCACGTGGATGACATAGAAAGATTGACTCAAGCTTCCTTTAAGTCCGTCATCACAGAGTTTCTCCTTGGATAGCATCCTCTTCTACTTTTATAATTTATAAATTTTGGGAGCTGCCAACAGTCTTAGAGATTGGCTAACAGATTGATACTTTTGTTTCGCACAAGAAAAAACTGGCACCCTTTATAAAGTGAATTGCTTGGCTTCTTCCTCTAGTTGAGCCTGGAGGAGAATTGAAGTCTTCTGACTGTCGGTCAGTGCAGAAATACTCAGTACAAATTCTTCTTTGCACTTTTCCTGAGTTTCTTCACACAGCCTTCTACACATGATTTCCCTTTTTGCTTGGGAATATGGACCGGTCTCTGTGAGACTTTGAAAACGATGAGCTACCATAAGGCCCAATGTACAGCCTTACAGCTATTCTCATGGATTTGGTTTTAACCTTGGTGTGATTTGGGGATTATAAAGATTCCTACTCTCTGAAAAGCAGCCAGAAGTGTGAGCTATGTGAAATCTATATGGTAGCAGACATATTTCTGTCTAACTTTCCTTGTTCTTTACTACATCATGTTTAGTCAGACAATCTCAAGAGTGGTTTCTGCATAGTCAAAGAGAAAGAAATGGTTTCAAAATAAAAGTTTGGTGCTGAAATATAGTTGTATGAATGTACATTGGAAGTGCTTGTGTTTAAGGTCCCAAGGAACCATTCTTTGATTGGTGTTTGTAGTAGTTTGCTAGGGTTTCCATACAAAGTGCCACAGACTAGGTGGCTTAAACAACAGAAGTTAATTTTATGACAATTCTGGAGGCTAAAAATCTGAGACGAAGTTGTTGCAGGGATGGTTTCTTCCAATGCTTCTCTCCTTGCTTTGTACATGACTGTCTGCTCCCTGTCTCCACATTGTCTTCTCTCTGTAACTGTCTGTGTCCTAATTTGCTCTTCTCTCAAGGACATCGGTTGTATTGGATTAGGTCCCACCTCATTTTTAACTTAATCACATCTTTAAAGACACTACTTCCAAATAGAGTCACATTCTGAGATACTGGGGGTGAGGACTTCAACATATGAATTTGAAATCTATGAATCCATTTTCTCCATAAAAAATGAATAGGATACTAGTAAAGCAACAATATACTCCACTCAGACTTATCACAGATCCTGCCTGTTGGAGCCAATTGTTAAATATTCAGGAAATTTGCAAGCCTGTTGTTAAACTGTTGGTAGCTTAAAATTGACCATTGTTGGAGTATTTGCACCATGGAAATCAGCTAAAGCTACATTGCTGATGTCGATCGCCCACCCTCCTGCCTAAAGCTGTTAAGTACACCACTGCTTGTATACTGCATCCATTTTTGTAGAGCAGGTCAGCTTGAGAAATAAACCAGCTTTTTCTAAAGCAATGAGGAATAGGATTGCTGCAAAGTGGTAACAAGAATATATCCATGTAAAATTTATATATAACTTGTGAAGACTTCTGGTTTCAGCTACAAGATGTAAAGAGCTTGAAAGTCATTGTCCCATCCTCACTACAAGAAACAAATCAGTCAAATAGAAAAATCAATGACTTTTCTTAGATTCAGCAGAGAATTGAGATCACAGGGCAAACCACATCCCCCAAAATTGGTAGGACAGATGAATACAGAGACTCACAGCCAACATAAGCTTATAAGAAGCAGAAGCTGCTGGAGCCAGTAACTGGTAGGAACACTTAGATAGTAATGACAAATTGCTTACAGGCTGAATGTGGTATAGCTTGAGAGTTAAAAGCTCCTGGGTGCCCAATCTTCGGGAGTCAGACACACTTTTGTGGGTTTTACCTTCAGGCACCCAACCAGGTTCTCACAGTGAAGATTGTAGAAAAATTCCCTGGTGTCTCATGAAGAAACAAAGTAAAAGTAATGATTTTGAAACACACCTAGAGCATTTTCTTTCTTCCTTTCTTTCTTTCTTTCTTTCTTTTTTTTACAAAGTTTTGTCCTGAAGGTAAACTACTAGAACCTTATCTTTCTTGGGGGAGGGCCATTAGATAACTCCAGGCTCCTGTAGTCGTCTCATCACACACAAAGTGAGAAAAAAAAAGGCTAAGCATGCTTCTTTCAGTCTCAGCCCAGGAAATTAGGTCCCAAAACACTGAAAATTAATCATAAGATTATAGAATTTTTTCCCCCTCCCCAACACCACCACATAACCAGGGCTCCAGTATAATAACAACTGTTAGAGCTTCAAGTCACACACTCCATTTAAGGAGTTCTTAGGAAAATCCAAAGACAACAATAGGGAAGGAGCAGTAAAAAACAAAACAAAACAAGCAAACCAGAGGAAACTGAGCCTCTGACACACATGGCTATAGCAAACATTATACACAGCCCAGTTCCTCGGCAGATTAACCTAAAATTTCATGCCAAGAGCCTGATTACCTCAGTTCCAGTTACCAGATTAATCATGTCCTGCTTTCAACAAAAATTACAACGTATACTAAAAGGCAAGAAAAACAAACAAACAAACAAACCAGTCTGAATAGAGAAAGCAAGAATCAGAAACAGACTCATATGTGATACAGCTTTTGGAATTATCAGATAGGGAATTAAAAATAACTATAATATGTTAATGGATCTGATTGAAAAAAAAAGACAACATGCAACAACAGATGGGGAATGTGAGCAGAGAGATGGAAGCTCTAAGAAAGAATAAAAAACAAATGCTAGAAATAAAATAAAATACTGTTAACAGAAATGGAGAATGCCTTTGAGGAGCACATCAGTAGATTGTACATGACTGAGGAAAGATCATTTGAGCTTGAAAATAAACAACAGAAACTTCCCAAACTGAGAAGCAAAGGGAAAAATGAATGAAAAATTTGAGCAGAATATTCAAGAATTGTGTGACGGTTACAAAAGGGGTAATATACACATAATGGGAATAACAACAACAACAAAAAGTGAGAAAGGAGCAGAAGAAATATTTGAAGTGATAATGCTGAAAAATGAACAAATTAAGGACAGGCACCAAATGACAGAGCCAGGGAGCTCATATAAAACAAGCAGGATAAATACCAAAAAATCTACCCCTCACATATCATATTCAAACAGAAAGCTGGAGACAGAGAAGCAAATCAGGAGGGCAGGGGGACTTATCTATAGAGGCACTAGTATAAGAATTACATTGGACACCTTGTCAGAAACCATGCAAACAAGAAGAGAATGTAGTGAAATGTTTAAAGAATTCTGTATCCAGCTAGAATTCTGTATCCAGAGAAATCCTTCGAAAGTGAAAGAGAAATAAAGACACTCTTGGGCAAACAAAACAAAGAAAAAAACTTGAGAAAATTGTTGACAATAGCTCTGCCTTTGAAGAAATGTTAAAAAGAAGTTCTTCAGAGAAGGAAAATGGTGTAGATCAGAAACTCAGATATACTTGGGGTGCCAAAAAAATGTACACAAGTGGGCACTTTGGTCAGCGTTGCTCAAGCAGTCATTCGCTGTAATCAGAAGAGTCTGGACGCTGATGGTAACCATACTGAGCATCTGTTGTGACTGCAGAAGTCAAACATGACTTGTGTTCATCTTTTGTTATTGGTATATATAGAGTATTATAATTTTAATACAGTTTTCCTTTCTCAAAATGTGTGTACATATTTTTGACACCCTCTGTACATAAAGAAGGGAAGATTAGAGAAGCAATGTATTAAGGTGAAGTCAGATCTTTTGTTTTTCTTATTCTTAATTGATCTAATAGGTAACTATTAATATTTGTTCAGGTGATAGCAGCAATGTATTAGATGATTATAAGTATGGATAAGTGAAATGAATGACAGCAATATTATAAGGGATGGGAGGGAAGAATTGGGAATATTCTGTTAAAAGATACCTGCACTATTCATAAAGTGGTATAATGTTATTTGAAAGTGGGTTTGAATTAGTTGTGAATAAATATTGCAAACTCTGTGGCACTCAGGAAAATATTTTAAGGAGTGTAATTGATAAGAAGGCAGATAAGATGGAATCATATAAAAGGCTCAATTAAAACCAGAGAGGCAGAAAAAGAGGGGAAGATTAAGACAAAGGAATAAGAAAAAGCGCAACAAATAGAAAACAGTTACAAACATGGTAGATTTTAATCTACCTATATCAATAATCAGTTTAAATGTGAATGGTCTAAATATTAAAAGACAGAGACTGTCAGAGTGGATAAAAAAACACACAAACAAATGAAGGCCCAACTACATGTTGTCTATAAGCAAACACTTTAAATATGAAGACAGATCAGTGAAGAGTAGAGGTGTATAGAAAGTTATAACGTGCTGACATCAATCAAAACAAACCTGCAGTAACTGTGAATTTTAGGCAAAACAGGCTTCAGAACAAGGAAAATTATCAGGGATAAAAAGAGGTATTATGTAATGAAAACAGGGTCAATTCTCCAAGAAGTCTTAACAATCCCCAATATACATGTTTCCAACAATAAAGCATCAAAATACATGAAGTAAAAGACTGGTAGAACTGGTCACTACTGATCTTGTGGACAATAAAAGGATTATGAAGGACTATTAAACATACAACTCTATGCTCACAAATTTGATAATGTACATAAATGGACCAATTGGACAGAAATGACTGAAACCCCCAAATAAGAAGAAATAGATAATCTGAATAGGACTATGTCTATTAAAGATTTTGAATCAATATTTAATAAAGTTCCAAAAATGAAGACACCAATTATAGATGATTTCGCTGGTGGATTTTACCAAACATTTTAGGAAGAAATGACATCTGTTCTCTACAACCTCTCCCAGAAAATAGAAACAGAGGGGACACTTTCTAACACATCATATAAGGCTAGCATTGCACTAACTCCCCAAACCAGATAAAGACATTATAAGAAAGGAAAACATGAGACCAATGTCTCTTTTGAGCATACATGCAAAACTCCTCAACAAAATATTAGCAAATTGAATCCAACAAGAATAAAAATTATACATCATGACAAAGTAGGATTTATCCCAAATATGCATGGCTAAAATCCAAAAACATCACAACACCAACAGCTGGTGAAGATGCGAAACAACAGGAACCCTTATTCATTGCTGATGAGAATGCAAAATGATGCAATAATTTTGGAAGACAGTTTGACAGTTTCTTACAAAGTTAAACATAGTGTTACCATATGATCCAGCAATCACAATCCATGGTATTTACCCCAATGAGTTGAAAACTTACACACACACACATAGACACACACATAGACACACACACACACACACACACACACACACACACACACACACCTGCACATAAATGTTTACAGCAGTTTTATTCACAGTTGTCAAAACTGGAAGCAATCAAGATGTTCATCAAGAGGGAATGGATAAACAAACTTGTACATTCACACAGTGGACTATTGTTCAATGAAATCAATGAACTATCAAACCACAAAAAGATATGAAAGACTCTTAAATGTGTATTGCTAAAGAACCCAGTCTGAAAAGTATACATATTTTATTCTATTATATGTCATTCTGGAAAACTATAGAGATATAAAAAACTATAGAGACAGTAAAACGGATGAGTGGTTCCAGGGGTTGGGGTGATGGAGGAAGGATGAAGATGTGAAGCACAAGGGGATTTTTAGGGCAGTGACACTATTTTCTATGATACTATAATGGTGGAGTTAAGAAATTTATCAAAACCTTTTGGTTGTACAAAAATGTACAGACTTATTGTAAGCAATGGACTTTAGTTAATAATAATGTAATAATATTGTTCCATTAACTTTAATAAATGCACTACACTAATGCAAGTTGTTAATAACAGAGGAACCTGTGGAAGAGGGGAGTATATGGGAACTTTGTATTATCTGCTCAATTTTTGTGCAAATCTAAAACTGATGTAAAAATCAAATCTAATTAGAAAAAACAAAAATATAAATAATAATACTACGTGTCTGATTTTCGTTTGCCTGTGATATACTCAGAAATCTGTTTCATTGAAACAAATTTAGTTTTGAAATAATCATATTGTCCAAAAGAGGGTGCTAAAGACTTAACAAAAATATCTTTTTTGATTATGCAAAAGACAGTTGAATAATAAAACAGAATTCATAGAGTAAAAAACCAGAAGGCCCTAATATAAGTCCACATGCATGACAGTTATCTACATCTTGCCTATCACTTTTGCCCTCTTTCCTTACGGTTCAGATCCATTGCCTTTGCCTTTGGTGCTGTTTCTTTGCTGTGTATGTATATGTTTCTTTGCTGATGATGTGCAGCAATGACCTGGACTCCAAAGAGACCTGCAGGAAGCTGGGCTGGTGCAAATACATTTGGGCCCTATTTTAAGCACCTGTATTTTACACAGGCTTGTGTAAATCAGATTTCAATGGAAGTTTTGCAAGTTTATAAGTTTTTTCCAAGTTATATTTTCAGTGATACAAATTTAGAGACACTTTTCACTTACTACTATTGGGTTTTCCATTAACAAAGACTTTAATCTTGAATTCTTCTGTTCCTAGGACCCTGTAATCTGTGGCTAAGTATAAATGCACAGACACAATTCATTCTTTAAGATATCTCTTGGTGAATAATTTTGTCAAGGAGAAAATCTCCTTATTGGGGTAATAATTTCACGAATAGACTAAGTTTCTTTTTTGTTACACTGCCTTTTTGTATTTTTCAAACTCTATTTTTTGTTGGTTAGAAAAGTGTTAAAAAAACACTTATAAAATAATCAATTAGCAAAGTCCAAAGTGAAATCTTACTTAATCTCACTGGCAGAGGTAAAACTATTAACAATTTTTTATTCAGATTCCTAAACATTTCCATATATGTTTAGAACGTCAATGGCTTACACTAACGGTGTTCTTTAGTGATGTACTTTCCATTCCTAATAATGCATGTCTGTCCTAATAGCATTCCTTCTTCACAGTGGATGCCTATGATTCCATTTTATGGATATATTATACTTTATGTATTTAGTCAATACTTTATGTACTCAATTTAGTTTTCTTTCTGTTTTATGCTATTAAGAGTATTGATTTAATTTAAAAATCTTATAAATACATGTTTATGTATTTATGTTATTATCTATGTTCAGTTAATTCCCAAAATTGAACTTCCAAGTTAAAACGTAAAAAAAATTTCATTTTGATAGGTATTACCATCAGTGTTCCTCTAGGGTTTCTTAAAGCAGAGAACAACTGCATGTACGAATGAATCATTTTAGTTCCCTGCTGTCTGGGATGGACATGTCCCAGGGCCAGGCAGCATCTAGAATAGCGTTTATCTCTTTTGGTATAGGCTGCAAATAATTCCCCCAGTATCACTGTTAATTTGCATTTTAAGTACTTCTATTTTAATGGAGATGTCCTTGACTGACAGATGGAAATACTTCTTGCAGATCTTAGAGCCAGCCACATGTTGCAGTTCAGCTTCACTCTGGTGACTTGGTGATTTGAGTTTCCCGATCTTGAGCTGTCATCTATGGTGCTCTGTTAGTGGCTGCATCTTTAATTTCAGAAGAGTTTTCTTTTCTGTAATTATCCACTTTTTCCAAGGTGCTTTAATTTTTAAATTAAAAATAACATTTATTTACATTTGGAGAGCAAAACCTGGGTATTTATTAAGAGTGTTTAATGCTACCAGGTTGGTCTTTGTTTCTAGACTTTTTTTCAATGGACAACTTAAATTTATTCGACAACAGTCATTAACCAGTTTTTCACTGATTCCCTTGTAGTAGTGGCATATCATTAGTTATATACAGAAGGTGCCAAAAAAATGCATGCACATGTTAAGAAAGGCAAAAACTGTATTAAAATTGTAATACTCAATATATACCGATAACAAAAGATGAATACAAGTGATACGTATACATTTTTTTGGCACCCTGGTATAATCTTTATCGATGTCTATGCTTTATGTTAATTTATCAAGATAGTAATAAGATTTACATAATATAATTGGTCAAGACCATTATAGTCTAAGGAAAGAGCATGAACAAAACCACAATCTGGCAAAGGCAAGAAAACCAATTTGGATAGAGTTGTTTGTACAGGTAGGAGAGAGGTGGGTGTTAGGGCTAAGAAAGGGTGATGGCACCAGTCTGGGACGGAGGAAGGAATGTCAGATGTTGTCAAGTGACTGAGCATAGGCTTCATGTTTAAAGTAAGGAACCAAAGACCTGTTAATGGATCCCAAGGAATATGATGGGCAGTAGATAATATGATATGATAGCATTAGAATCAGATAAACCTAGGTGTGAATTCTAGCTTTGCCATGTACAGGACAAGCAATAGCTTAACTTTATGAAAGTGATGGTAGACCGCATGAAAATAATCTGACTGAACAAAAGCTAAATGCATTCCCAGCTACCGCAACCTTACATCCTTTTACCTGGATTTCAAAAGTGCCCAAAGTAACTCCACTGCTTTAGCAAAGGGGAGAATGGGGAGGGAAAATGAGAGTGGAAAGAGACAGCAGTCATTTAATTATGAATCAAATATCTTTCATGTGCAAATTGTACAACATTGGACCACGTGGGAAAATTGCTAGAGTTCTTTCAAATAAGGGACCTGAAAGTTAAGTCATTTATTTCATGGTAAATTAATTTTGAGGATGAGGAATGTGGAAGTACATGGAATTCTGCCTCGGATCAGTTTTTGTAAGTGAAGGCAGCAGAAACCCTGGAACATTTGAGAAAGCCTTTGAAAATAAAGAGAATATTCCCTCCTGGAGGAGCAAGACAGGTTCTACTGGGCTGCTTGGCCCTCTGTCGCTTCTTGATTTCACAGAAATAAGGAAAAACACATCCCATAAATTCTCTTAGCTCCAAATCTGTAAAGAGACAATCTTAGCGAATGTTCTTTTGTAGGCTGATGAATACAGGGAAGGTTCACTTTAGACCTGATCTTGATAGAATTGTGGTAGGGATGATGTATTTTCTCTTAACTCATCATATAGTGACTGAGCTAAGATGTGCCCATTTTTGTGCTCAGTGCTTTGGAGTTCACAGACACAATGACCAAAGAGACAATGAGAATTTTAGAGCAAGAAGAAACCAAGAGACCTTTAATACAACTCCCTCATATCACAGATGAGGATACTGAGGCCCCAATAAACTTATAATCTTATTTAAGAGGATTTAAAAAATAAAACTTGAAATAATTAAATAGTAATATACAAGAGCACAGGAGTACTCTATTTTATATGGATTATATACGCTGTAGTAATCCAAAGAGAGGAGCGATCCATTGCGGTAGAAGTGGAGAGAGATAAGAGCCATGGCATTTGCTGAGTGTACTTGTATAAACTGTGCAATGGGCTTTATCCATGTGACCTTGGGTTTCCTATTTGCCCAGGAGTTGAAAGAATAGGAGGAAAGTGTGGTTCCAAGAACTGGTGAGGTCCAAATAAATGCTCAAAATTAGAAATTATAACGTGCCTGGAAATGGTGGTAGGAGCACTTGGAAACCCATTTGGATAGAAAAGAAACAAACCAGTGAGAATGAGAAAACCATGAGTGTGGACCTTGATATCCAGCACCAGTTAACAACTGCTGGATTGACAAGTTAATATTGTATTTTAGGAAGAATAAGTCAGCAATTATAAAGTCATATTGCAGCCACCGATAGCCACCCTTGAAAAGCTCCAGCTTCTGCAATATGAGGGTTAGTTATTGATTCTCTTTATTACCATGCTTGAATATTGGAGAACTCTTTCAAAGATTTCTATACTTCAATATCTGTGAAATTACCTGCCACTGTAGCAAGTAATTGAATGTATTTTAACTAACAACAATAATGTATAGATTCACCCTTAAGAATAAGAATAATAGTCTACTATGTGTTGAATATCTCCTGTGTGCCAGGCACAGTGCTAAGCTTTCTACTTCCATTATCAGATCAAGCTTAGAAAGGGTGTGGAGGCCCATTTGGAGTCACACAGTTACTAGTACTCAAACCCTCATTTTTCTAAATTATTTGGGAAAGTTATGGTTACAAGTCTTTAGCTATTTTGAGAGAAGCACATTATTTAATTTGTTTAGTCTCTAGTGCATTTTACAATTTTTCTGACATTCTTTTGAGAAAGTTTGTCAGTAGTGTATTACTATTTTACAGATCATCCATATTTTATTACTATTTTGCAGATCATCCGTATTTCTTTAAAAATTTCACAGGTGTTGGAAATTGAAGTCACTACCCAGTGTTGTATTTGTGGCAGGACTTTATGATTTCCATATTTAATAGGTTAGAATATAATGCTGCTGCCATTTGTTTCATACATATGTCCGTCCGTCTGTCTGTCCATCCATCCACCCATCCATCAATCCAACATTTGTTGAATGCCTCATGTGAGTTAGGCACTGATTGGTACGTGCATTGTGGCTGCTTTTGTCAGTGGTGTTTCCACTAGGTAATAAAACAAAAAAATCTCCAAATCTCAGTTTAATTCCCATATTTACTCCTATTTAATTCCCATATTTATGTGAATCTCCTCTGAGTTGTGACTCTTTCCATCTGTTAAGACGTCCTTAGTGTCTTTCATTGGATCCCTTGCATTTAATTGGCCACGAAGTAAATGGTGAGAGAGTAGAGGATTGAGCACTAAGAATACCTGAGCTCAGAAATAGGACACATCACTTTGGCTTACATTCCATCAATGAGAACTAGTCGTATGGTTCCTATCTGGGCATCTCTTTCCACCAACAATTTTAGACTATGAAAGAGGAGCATGAATCTTTGTTGGTCAGATCATTATCTTTGTCCAATCTCTATCAGTGCGAAAGAATGTATATGGAAGTGTTTGGTAAGTTGTCAAGTGCTTTTCCAGTTTTTGGTATTGTTATTTATGAACATGAATGAAATCACAATGGAAAATAAATTTATTGGGACTGACTTGACACGTGGCAAAAGAATATCTTTTGTTCCCATAATACATCATCTAATTTTTCTTCAGTCCTGTTAGATTATCAGGATTGTCTGGGCTCTACAACCATGACCAAGGTCCACTGAAGTCTACCTTTACAGAGATGGGGAGAGGGGAAGCATGACCCGTGTCAAGTTCCTCTTATTTATTCTATCTTGAAAGGAACCAACGGGTGTGAGGACAGGGGCTGTGATGTATAATTTAGATGTCCACGTTTTAGAATTACATTGTAATGCAATGCTTGAATGCAAATGCCAGTGAGTTTAATCTGAGCCTCTAATTTGTTTTGGGAACTTGGATCAATTTTGTTTCTTTGGGACTCAGGGTTCTTTGTAGTTTGACTCTTATTTTTCAGAGATAAAACAATGGTTCCTTCTAGCTTTAACATTCTCCAATTGCATTAAATATATAAAATGAGTTTAGTACACAGAATTTTTTCTGCCTTAGGTAAATTGGGAATATAGGTTTTGTGGTTGTTTGAGAAGCATTCTGGTGCTGTTCGTTCTTCTGGATTAGCTTCATACTCTGCCCTGGAGTTTCAGTGGAAGTTGACTAGAGAAAATATTATCTTTTCTTATCTCTTTAGATTAGTGGCATGTCCATTTCAGGTGCCATTTCAATTAACTGGTCTAATTATGTACTGGAAACCAAAGCTCTGAAGTGATAAGGTGAGATGCATTCATGAAAATGGATAATGAGGTTGAAAATAGAGAAGAAAAAGAATGAATGAATTTGACTACATGGCTTTGGATAAAACAGTTGACTTATCCCTATTATCAAGAACCAAATGTTGATAATATTAACATGACCAAAGTACCATGAACAAAACCACTTAACAGATCTTGGCCTTGTCCCCCAGAAAACTCTCAACTGAGAGATCATAAAAAACAGACTAACTATTAAGAGATGTTAAAAAATAATGTGCTGATTGCATAAAATGACTTTTAAATACAAAATTTAAGTGGTTATTAGTGGGCAAGAATATTCTCTGACAAGCTAGTGATACTCTAATTTAAATCTTAATAAAAGAAATGTTTGTTCTGATGCTTCAAAAAGGTAACCAGAGCTTTCAATCATTGTTATATACATTAATATACATAGGCACATTTTAAGAACTAGTCATAAATGCTGTATGTCTTGAGAATTATTAGTGATTCTTTTAGATTGTTAGTGCCTGGTAATAGACGCTAACATGTTGATTGGTTAGGTTATTTGGCTCTCAAATATTTTTAAAAAAGACTACACACATCAGTTTTAATTGTATGTAGCAATCTGTTGTAGCACACTGTTAATACTTGTTTTCATCAAGCTCTAAGGATTGTTTTACGTTCACAGCAATGTGAGCTAGCCCATATTTTTCTTTATGGGTCCATGAGTGGTGCAGTGCTCTTGGCTTATGAGTGCCCTACTCCTGTCTACAGAGGATATGGTTTTCTAGCTGATGTTAAGAGCTATTTACTACACAGTGACCTTCTTCCTGCAATTTATTTTGTGTCCTAGTGAACATTTTTCATCCAAAAGGCTCACAAAACTGTGTAAATGATAGAAGTAACCTTGCCCTTAAAGGAACAAAGGATGTTGTCACGCACATTCAGTAAAGTATAATGACCATCAGAGATTAGGGACTAATGGAAATCCTTAGGGAAGTCATAATAAACATCACTGCAGCCTAGAGGGAAGACATCAGAAAACATGGACAGGCACCTAGAGGAGTCTGTGACAAGTGGCATGATGTAATTCCAGGCAACTTGAGTGGGTCTTTGCTAATGAATGGGGTGCCATGAGTGCATCTCCATGGGAAATAAGTGCCATGGTGGGGCTAGGCTTGGAGCTGGGACTGAATTTGAAAGAAGTGCTGAGTCTATTGGGGAGAGCTTGGCACAGCCCAGTACCCATTCCAGCCTCTCCTGTTCAGTCTTTATAAAGAAGAAAACATGTCCCTCCAGGAGTCCTGTAATGAGTGTGTTTACAGACAAGAATTGAGTGACAACAGTCCCCCCACCCCAATAAGAGGATCTAAGAGAGATGATTTTACAGTATTTCCTCTCATCAAAGTAACATAGGCTTGTCTCTCGCTTCCTGACACAGAAAATTGCATTTTGTCACCCATTTGTCAGTTCTTAGAGATTTTAAGATAATTAAAGAACATTATAGCAGGTGACAGCTGTTGCCGAATGCCTTGTTGCTAGTTCTCCTGCTTGTTGGATGCCCATGAATCTCAGATGATGATAGCTTGGTGCTCCAGGTTTAATTAGCTGGTTGTTTTGAATCTGTCTGGGCTTTCAGGTGTGGGGTTAGCAGGCTTGCAGCTTGTTGAATCTGAGCTGTGCTCATCACTGACTGGAGGACCTGAGTCTGACCCTTATCAGACAAGAGCACCAAAGGATAAGGATACACATTTCTAGGTGAGGCTACTGAGAGCATCAAATGTTGATTGGCTTCCTGATGTTCTTGCACTAAAGTATACTTTTGACTTTGAAATTTATTTTCTGGTTAAATCTCTTTCAAGGTCATCTTTTCTGTTATACAGCATGGCAATCATAATCCATTTGGATTTATTTCTAAGTAGTTTACCAAAAATTTCCTGACATTCAGGCGAGAGATCTACATGGTCTCAATTCTGGCTTTCAGTAGTATGGAATATTTCCTTCCTTTTCCTGGAGGATTTGAATGCCATTGCACCACTTCTATGAACTATGCTGGAAGTTCCCTGCTTCCTTTCTCTTTTTTTCTCCCTAGATGGGAGTGAGTTTTTATGTATTTTAACAATTTGTTCATAAAAAAGTATACTTAGGGAAAAAAAAACCCTACATGATTTTAAATTTATCTCCCCAAATTGTACTTGTTTTTAATCTAATCTTAAAACAAAAAAGTGGTCTCAGGAATAATTTTAAGTATCATCCTTAACTTAATGCCAAAAATGCATACCCAAAATATACTCTGAATCATTAAAATTAATAAGTAGAAGTGCATCAATTTTCAGTTTTAGAACCATAATGAGTGAATGCCTTCTGCTTATGGAAACCAGTTATAGTCCCTCAGACCAGACATATTCTTTCACACCTTTTGTTGCACACATGATGCCCATTTCTTGACTCCTTTCTCCTTTCTGCGCACAGGTCAAATTCCTGCTCATTTTCCAAGTTTTGGCACAGAGGCCACTCTTCTTTTAAGCCTTCTCTGAATCTACCTAGCAGATTTCAACCCCTCTTTCTTTGGTTATGCTTCTTCTGCTCTTTGCATGAATGTACATTGAGAATCAAAACCATACAGGTAGTTTACCATCTACATTAACATGACTTGATTATTCCATTGTCTTCAACATAACTTTAGTATTTTGTGAGACTCCTTCCCAGGAAGGTACAAGTTGTATATGACTTAATTTTTTGTTCCAAGGACTTCCAGAGGGTCCCATCAATAAATAGATGGGATTTATAGAAAACATCAGTAGACAGGTTACACCAGACTCTTTTAACCGTTTGCCTCAAAATTCTTACATTGCAGTGTCCACTAATCCAAAACCTGTTATGTCACATTCCCTATCCAGTACTAATCAAGCCTTTACGTTGAAAGACATGCCTTTAAATCAGACTTGGAAATCTCAGTAAATATCCCAACTTTGTCCTTCCCTCTCCAGGACATTGCTAAGACTGTTGACCTAGTGTTTTCCCTTACCATGGTAAGCAATTACCTGTGCTTCGTTTTATCAACAGATGCCTTGGTGATAAGTTTGGGGGACCATCATTTGACAACATTATAGCCCAAGTTACTTTATCTTGTATTTGATTGTAGCTCTCTTTCCAGTTTACCATGAACTCTTGAGGGCAATAATTATTTGTTTGCCTGCCTTCCTATCCTGGGGTCTTATGTCTAAGACAGAGAATGAGACAGAAATATGTGTCTTTTAGAAAAATAGACTTAGTGAATGGGGGGGAAGTTAATGTCTTGGCACACAAAAAACATCTTGTTTGACCAGACTTAAGCTTTCCTGGTGCTTTTCCAAGTCCTCCTCAGCCTGTTTTAATGATCTCCATGTTCTGGCCCCAGTCCATCCATCTAACCCACATTCTCCACTCCAATAGAGTTGTTCTCCTCATTGGTCCATGCTCTTAATGTACCGGCAGGTATTCACATATTCTGTTCTCTGTGCCAGCAATGCCTTTCTCCTTACCTGATGCTAAACTTTGCCCAAAGTTTAAGGCTGAATTAGTTCTAAATTCTCTATGTAGTCTTTTCCAACTTCTTTACTACACTCTATGCTCTCTTTTCTTTAAACTTTTATACTACTTATATAGTCAGCATCTCATGATTTTTTGTACTATTCCTCCATAACTGATATTCATTCTGTTATTTTTGATAACTTGAATTCAGGCAAAAGATCCTGCATTCATCCATTCACTTATTTATTCAACTAATGTTTATAGAAACCCACTATGGCAGTGTACTGTGATAGGTGTGGGGATGCAGGAATGATTGAGACAGAGTGAACTTAGGCTTTTTTTTTTGATCTCCAGGTTCCTTAACATAGGGACAAGCAAAAGCAAACCATCAGTGTGTGGCTAATTCTTTTAGTTACTTGGTGTCCTTCCAAGCCTTCTTTATATTTGTCAAAGCATTCATAGACCCATAGGGTCTATGACTCAATATTTGTACCCAGTTTTATTGCATATTCTATCAACTTTGCTTTAAAAAGAAAGTTACTATAGAAAAACTTAATATCAGTTCTCAACTATTACTATATTTGTTGATAAATTTTGATGATCTAAAGTAAGAAACTGACAAAAAGAAGAAATTAAATCAACTTAAAATATATAAGCTGTTATAGGACTTGTGAATGTTGGCTGGTGAGGGGTACTGAGAGAATCAAGAAAGGGGAGGGGTTAATTAGTGGACAAACTGAAGGCCAGTAATGTAATTGGCTTCGATGTAATTGACCAAGTCTCCAAAATATTGTCTGTGAGGGAAGGGATGAAGACAGCAGAGTTCTAGATGGCTATGGCGTTTGTTCCATGGGGCTGCTTTGTTTGGATCTCTAGGTTAGGGAAATGCAGTAAGTGGATTGTGTGAACAGATTTCCCACGGGTACGTCTTCTCAAAATAGTACATTCTGTCCCTGGGAGAAGGGAGCAGGCAAAGACAGGAGGTGGAGGTGGCTGGGTCCCTTGTTGGAAATCTCTCTACATGAGAGAGCAAGCGTGAGGAGGACTCTAGACCCTCCAGGGAAGACAGACTATCAATCAAGAAAAGAAAGCCAAGCTGCATTCTTGAGAAAAAAATGATTTGGAGGGGATGGAGGGAGTACTCAGTCAGTATGTTATATCCAAGGCGTTTTTGTACTGGGGAAGCAAGACGACTGGCGATCTCACAGGCACGGTGCTGGGGCATTTAGTTCCACATATACAGCCAGGCAGCAGAACTGGCTCTCTCTCTGAGCAGGGCAGAAATAGGGCGGCATGTCAAGGGCTTTTCATACCCAGGGTCAGTGCTGAAGGAAGTAGGTGGAACTGGGGTCAGCTGGCACCAACATTTGGAGCAACAGTTTAGTCCGTTTCTATTTTTTTTAGCATGGACACTACTAGAATACCTTAGGTTATTATATCTTTTCCTTTTTACTTAGAAGGTAGATCAATTAATTAGCTGTGAAATGACTCAAGGCAGAAACAAAGATCAAATATGAAGGGAAAGCAAGGTGAATAAATACATATGGATAGCTAATTCCCGAATCCTCAAGGCAAAAATAAAAACCACAGGAATGATTTTGAAAATGAAATGGCATACTAATGAAAGATCAGATGGTTTCACCAGAATTTGGATTAGTCTTTATGTGTGTGCCCTCCCCGTGCCAACTTACGAATAGAGTACTTAATTTAAGGAAAAATAATACATAGTGAAGATCAATATACAATCATTGAAGCAGAAATTATTGGAGGAAAACAGTGTAAATTGGAATATTCAGGAGAAAATCAGTATTACAATTCACCCACCAATGTGTATGAACCTATTAAAACATAATTTGCAACTCTCATCTACTAGAATATTGTTCCCTCCCATAAACAGGTATTGGCGTGCTCGCTTAGGCAGCACATATACTAAAACAGGTATTGGCATCAATTCAGACACATTTACTATGTTCCGTGTAGTGTTAATTTATTTCTCCTCATAGCCCCACTTACCACAGTATATTCATATCAATTTAAAACCCCAGAGCACAGCTTAATTTTAACAAATAATTTAATTTAAAAGAACTATTTATTGAATCTTACTAAATTGTATCCTTTTTCCGCAGAGTATTGCCATATAAAGTTGAATTGTCAAACTTTGCTCTGTATTATTTCTAGCCTTTTCCCTCTAGGACTTTTCCACTCTTTGATCTGAAAGAAGCAATCTCTCCTCACTTTTCTTATTAAACTTATTTTACCTCTAACTGATCAGAACACAGTCATCCTCGAAGCAGATTTATTTAGAGGACAGATACTAATCCAGTTACTGAGAAATTAAACTGATGCATCAGTTCTTAATCCTGATAAACTCTTTGCTTTAACATGTGTTGGCCATGTCTGTAATTTTTTTTAATTCTTGGGTTCATTTATGTTGTCAATGTCTGCACTATCATTTTCCCTTAGGAGAGAGAGACTCTTATTAGGGGAAATATAAAGCATTCTAAGAAAGACTGTGCTCTAGGTACAAAGCAGAAGATTGGCTATCAAAAGACCTTATTGCTGTTTTTGGCAGATGGCTAGATGGCTATGAGATCTCAAAAATAATGAGCTATTGTGACTTGATTTCTCCAACTCTTAAAAGGGGTTTGATATGTATAAAAATCTATCTCCCACTGATAGAAATTTGAAGATAACATACAAAAGTTAATTGATAATTTCTGTAGAGATTGTTCTGAAGTTTTTCATTTTTCTTTTTATTAGTTTCAGAAGTACAAAACAATGTAATAGTTCTGAAGTTTTGATGAAGATATTCCATTTAGAAAGTTTATTTTGTTCTCAAATAATAAACTGATCTTAAAGTGGGCTTGAATATTAAGCTTATTTTTATAAGATAAAAATACTTTTACTGTAATTTAAAAAATAAAACTTTGTTCAAGTGAATAACTTCTGTGCCAAAAATGGAAAAGAGGCTTTCCAAATGACTACTAGAATAATTACTACCTTTTTGAGCTCATATCACTTTAGTGCTACTGTGGTATAAAATGAAAAAAAAAAAGACAAAAGCAATAATCATTTGTGCTTCCAATAATCAATGTAACATAAATTTTACTGATGGAACAAACTGGTTTAGAAAGTAGCTGCTTTAATATCAGTCTCATTACCATTGCCATTGTGGTAACAATAGAACATGAATTAAATAAATTAAATATGGCATATGCTAGGTTCATACTGTGAAAGATGCAAAATGACTCTTCTAACACCCTTGGGTCATAATTGTGGGCAGGCACAGTGTAGCTCAAAGCAAGATGTGCATCTTAGCTTTTGGCTATCGGAGGATAACATGGGCTCCCTTATGAGTTGGTTAGTGCCCAGTATTTTGGAGTGTAAAAGAATAGTGTGGGCGACTGCTAGTCTCAGAATAGATTTATCCATTGGAATAGGAATGGATTAGGTGACTTGAAAAAAAAACCCTTTCCAATGTTGATATTTTATGATTTCAGCCTTTTATGAAAAGTAATTCATAGATTTGATTGCTGTATCTCAGGACTTTATACTCTATAGCAGGAACAAGAAATATATACACCTAAGAGTTCAACAAGATGACCTAATATGTTTCCATCAGTGCTTGGGGCGGTGATGCTGCTGCTTTGAATAACACCAGCTAGTCCAGATATAAAACAAATAAATCTTGGGGATATAATATACAGCATGGGGAATACAGTCAATACTATTGTGATAGCATGGTACAGTGTCAGATGGTTGTTGGACTTATCATGGTGGTCACTTCTTTAGCATAGGGAATATAATCAATAAGATGGTAATAACTCTGTATAGTGCCAGGTAGGTACTGTTGAATAACTATGATATATACCTGAAACGAATATAATATTATATTTAGCTATATTTTAATAAAAATCTTAAACAAAGCCATCATCAAGTAAAAAGCAAGACTTGTTCTGTGTTGGTCTATTGCCACAGTCTATGTGTGCTGCAAATATGGCTGCTTTGTGACTGAGTATAATATGAGTAGGGGAAGGGTCAGAGGCTCTGCCTGTGGTGGTGAGAGGAAGGAGGGAGAGCCAGGCCATTGACCGTGGCACAAGCCGTGGTCATGAATCCCCCCGATCACTCGCTCCTGGTCCTGATTAGACTGGATGGTGATGGACTGATTAAGATCCCTTCTCAACTGCTAGGACATCTGCTGCCGCCAGATGTTAGTGTCTCAGAAACATTGTGAACTAATAGAAAACGGAAAAGTTAAACTCTTCTTATTTTATATCTGTGCAGAGCAAGTACATTTTAAGTTGTGTGCCTTCTACCTTTAAAACATCATTAAATACTCTCTTGAAAAGAGCTTTTATTCATTTGCTACCATTATTAGAATATAACATAGAGTCACTTATTAATAGGTCAAGGTCAATAAATTAAAAACGTTCTACTCCTCCTTACCTCATAAAGCCACTAACTGGCAGCATTGTAGGGGTGTGGTGGGAGGGGAGAGGATTTTAAAGGAAGGTAGATGCTGTTCAAACTCCATGTCTGCCACTTACTAAATGTGGGGCCTTGTAAAGTTAGTCTTCCTGAGTCTCAGATTTCTCACCTATAAAATAAGGACACTAAAACATAATTTATAGTGTTGTTATACCTGACATATAGGCAGTAGTAAATAAATGGTGTAGGATGCAGGATGTGTTGTTGGAATTTGACCTTAGACAATTGGGAGGTCATGTTAAAAGCGTTTGTGTACAGTTATTGCTTCTGTGTCGGATGCCGCCTCTTGAAGTCGGCGGGATCAGCACTTAAGAAGAAAGATGGACAAGAAGTAGGGCAGGGTAAGCACAAACTGGAACTGCAAGGATGGGCTGGAAACCCCGAAGATGAAATGGAACCCACGTGGGTCTCTCACTGCTTCCAAGTCTCCAACCTCAGTGAGGTGACTGACCTGCAGGGGCAGCTGGCACCCTTCACAGAGCGAAAGAGGCACCTAGCCCAGGAGTGGGAGAAACTGAAGGGGTCCAGCATTTTCTGCAGAAGTTGTGGCCTGGTTGTTGTGAAATGTCTTTTGTGGCTCACATGTATCTAGAACTACACAGGAAAGGGGATTCTGGCAAACACTGTCTGTGAGTTAAGTTGACATTGAACAAAGCCACCACCATATCTATTGTTACTAAGAATTCTTCCCAGAAGTTCTCTTCTTTTAACCACCCAACCCATTCTAACACCTTGTATGTAGTTACCATTCCAATTTCTCATAATAGTCAAAGCTCACACAGTGAAATTCTTTCCTTTTCAACATATCTCTCTATCAGTGGTTATCACAAGGTGATTTTGCCCTCGGGATATTTGGTAATGTCTGGAGACATCCTGAGTTGTCATGATGGGGGAAAGTGCTACTGGCATCTAGCAGGTGGAGGTCAGGGATGCTACATGTCCTGCAATGCACAGAACAGCCCTCCTACAACAAAGGATTGCTCAGCTCAAAATGTCAATAGTGCTAAGACTGAGAAACCCTGATGTACAGCAACCTTCTCCTCTAGCCCATGGTTTCTGAGGAAGAAATACTTCTTGCCTGAAGTTAATTCCTGTACCTTTGCTTTTTGTTCACATTACTCCTAACCCTTCAGGAACCCCATTTACTTACTTTTCTCTACATTTTATTAATACCTCACAGACTTAACAGAGTAAACAGATTAAAACAATCACATTTGCTTTCCCCTTAGATCTTGCAAATTAGCATGCACTTACTACCTCTTTCTTTAATTAGCAAACTCTAATTGAATGATCCATGTTGGTTACTCATTTCCTTTATACCTTTAGCCGTCTGGTGCCTCTCAGCAAAAACTTTTCTCTTTGCACTTAGTAATGAGCTTATTCTGGCCAAATTTGTGGAAGTTTTAAAAGCAAAATTAATTGACTTTCCAGTCACTTTCATTTCCTATATCTACTGTCTTCAAATTCTTCCTCTTATCCCCCACTGGAATCATCTTGTCAAACTTCTGTTCCCAATATTATAACAAAACTTCTTATGCCAACATCTCCAAGGGCTCCCAGACTTCCAAATCCCATGGACACATCGCTGTCCTCTTCTTACCTTCTCAGCAGCATTTGACACTTTTGATCACTCTTTCATTGCAGCACTTTCTTCACTTGGCTTAGCAGAACTCCACACTCTCCTACTTTTTCTCCTACTAACTCCTTTTCAACCTTCTCTGCTGGTCCCTCCTCTTCTGTACCTTTTACTTATGGAAGCTTCCATGACTAAGTTTTTGAACTTCTTATTTTGTATCTATAGTTCCTTCCTGATGACCTCCTCCAGGCTTAGTGCTTTAGATATCTATGTTGATGACCCCAAATTTATATTAATAGCTGTAGACTGGGCCTAGATGCTGATCTCTGGACTCCTATGTTCAATTGCCTTGCCAAACAGCTCCACTTGCTTTTTAAAATGGAAATATCCAACTACTATGCTAAACACTGAGCTCTTGGTATTTTCCTGTAAACTTACCTCAGGAAATGTCAACTCCATCCTTCCAGTTATCCAGACCATGTGCTTTGGAATAATCCTCAATTCTTCTCTCTCAGAAAGTATATATATATATATATATATATATATATATATATATATATATATTCAGTGAGAAAATAGAATATCATCAGTTCTGTCTTCCATATATATCCAGAATCCAACCACTTTCACCACCTATAGTGCTGGACCATCACATACACTTCCCAGACCAATGCACCGTTATTTCTCACCTAGATTGCTCTAGTTCCCCAACTGTGTTCCCTTTCACTCATGCTTAATCTCTTCAGCACTGACGAAAGATTCTCCAGCCTTACTTTTGGCTTTCTCTCTAGAGCTCACGTTCATAACAGCCTCCTAATTTTATTGTAGCATCTTTTGTAATCCAGACAGTCTGGGACTCTCCCAAATCATCAAGTCCTGGTTCCTTTTTACTTAATGATCCTTTCCACAATTTGTCTCTTTCCTCTAGCATATTAGTATAAGCAGCAAGAAGAAACCAGGCTGCATCTTTAATGCTTTGCTTGGAAATCTCCTCAACTAAATATGCATCACTTCTAAGTTCTCTTTCTCACACAATGGTAGGTCACAGTTCATTGAAGTTCTTTGCCACTATATAACAGGGATTGCCTTTCTTCCATTTTCCAATACTGTGTTTCCAATAAGACCTAGCTGGACCATCAGCTCTCATGTGTCTTTTGGAGCAAAAATTTATATAAGACCCGATCTTATTTTCATATAAGACCGGGTATAATATAATATAATATAAAATATAATATAATACTGGGTCTTATATTAATTTTTGCTCCAAAAGACGCATTAGAGCTGATGGTCCAGTTAGGTCTTATTTTGGGAGAAACGTGGTAGCATGTTTCTCATTTCCTTTTGAGCTCCCAAGCAGCATCTTTAATGTTCACATTTCTACTAATATTCTGTTTATGACAGTATACATATTCTCTAAGATGATATAAGCTTCCTCTATCGTGCTTCTCACTTCTTTCTGAACTTCTGGCAGCATTGTCTTCAATATTCATAATCTACCAGTAGTCCGTTTAAAGCAGTCTAGGCTTTCTCTATCATGTGCTTCAAAATTCTTCCAGCCTTTGTCCATTACCAATTCCAAAGCCACTTCCACATTTTTAAGTATTTGTTATAGCAGCACCCCACTTCTTGATACCAAAATCTGTATTAGTTTCTTGTGGCTGCTATGTAACAACTTACCACAATCTTGGTGGCTTAAAACAACAGAAACTTATTCACTTGTTCTAGAGTCCAGAAGCCTGAAGTCAGTGTTATTGGGTCAAAAATCAAGGTGTCCGCAGGGTTGTGCTCACTTTGGAGGCTCAGGGGAAAATACTTTCCTTGTCTCTTTCAGCGTTTGGTGGACGCCAATATTTCTTGGCTTGTGGCTTCATCCCTGTAGTCCTCAAGGCCAGTATCTCCAAATCTCTCTCTGTTCTCACTTTACATTGCTTTCTCCACTCTGTGTGTAAAATCTCCCTTTGCCTCCCTTTTCCTCTGGGTAAGGCCAATTAGCAAACATAGATGATCTATGCCATCCCCCAACCCAGCTTTTAAAAAGTCTTCTGTCCATTGTTTCAGTGGAATTGAGTTCAGACTGATCTTTCTTCCCTATTGCAATAGGCTTGAATAAAATCTTCCTTACCTGTTTAACTTTGTGCAATTTTTGTTTTGACAGTGTTTTCATAGACTAACCATCACCCTTTAATCATTTCCACCAGGGCTCTCCAATGTAAAAATGATGTCATTTTTAGAGAAAGTTATTAAGTAACTTCATCCCCCCTTCTTTCGCCTCCCCCCCAACACTCCGGTTCAAGCTGTTGTTTCTCAATTTAGTTGTATAGGACACAGCTTCTTGGCCCATGCTGGCATTATGAGCCTTGCGCTGCCCCCCACCCCTGCTGAGGCTGTTAGTAGCCAGTTGTCTGGCCACTCATGCTGGCTACCGGCTGCTCATGGCAGTACATGGTAGCCCGTGGCAGCACTTAGCAGCCCATGGCAGCTCACGCCAACCTCCAGCTGCTCACAGCAGTCGAGCTCCAGGGAGAGCTGTTGTTCACAATCTTAGTTGTTGAGGGTGCAGCTCACTGGCCCATGTAGGAATCAAACCGGTGACCTTGGCGGCGTTAGGAGCACGGCGCTCCAACCACCTGAGCCACCGGGCTGGCTTCATTTTATTCCCTCTAAATTATAGCATGTTTATGCTTAGAAAAAGCATTAGAAAATATGACTCCTGATCTCCTCTTGCTGGATAGGTCCTCTTTTATCATCTCATTTTTATAAATTCCCTGATCAATACCCCAGTTATACTTGTTTTTCCTCATTTGCAGCTGTTAAATGATAATTTAAAAGATATAAAGATTTAATTTAAGTCATGAATCAAGGAGGGTATTAAGTAGCTGTTTAAGAGGTTCAAAAGAAAATCCTGGCTTCTCCACAGTGGGGGAGGGAGGTCAAGTGACTCTTTGTACAGGGAAGATTTGTATTTCTATCCATAAGAGTTATTTTTCATTACTATCAGTTATCTATAATTTACAGAGATGTAGACTAGCTGCCATGGAATCATAAACAGATAACATGGAGTCATGTGCTATAGACAATGTGTAGTTTTCCTTTGAAGCACAAATTTTTTCCTACAGAGTGTTCGGTTTTTACTATTGATACAGAATTGCAGGATGAAAACGGAAGAGAACTATGAACATTTCTCAGGGTTTGGATAACTCTTTTATTCATAATAAGAAAGGGATAGAAGGGTAGAGTATGTTCAATAGAAGCAATCAGTGAGCCCGAGAAAGGATTTAGTGAAAGGACTGTTACATTAAAAGAGATGAAGTTCAGAATCTCAAGATGGAAGGAGCTTCAGCTTTTGTGCTACTGATAGGTAAGGATGAGGAAAATGTCAATTTGACCAGAGTGCACAGATTTTTTTATATTTGAAATAGAATTGGCCTGATGGATAACCCATGAGCCCTTTGAACCTCTGAAGTGTGATTCTGCTAATAGCCACCTAGGACTGAGATAACTGAGTCAGACATCCCTGGGATGAATCTATAAGAGCTTGGGCAGGAGGCATGCTCAAAAGGGAAATTCAATGGGCATGACATGAAAGGCTGTTAAAATGTCTGGTGGATTCACCATGACCCCAGAAATCCTCTATGCCAGGTTTCATCTTCGCTGAGTGATCTTTGCTCCCAGTGTGGTGTGTAGCGTCCTGTGGCATAAACTATTGTTAAATGTCCTCCCATTTTAGGGACAATAGGAACAATATGCAAATTAACCATGGGTAATGTTCCTGGCAATATATAATTATGAGTATTTAAAATTTTTAGATGCAAATTAAACCCCAAATTCCTTGTAAATAGTGCAATTTGCCTCCAAATAGCATGTTGCAGAGATAGAATAATTTACCATAAGTGCCTGCACCAGCAGCAGTAGCTGGCACATATATAGATACTATTCAGTAAGTGTATTTGGTGTTGACTGACTGGAGAAGCATCCAAGAAGAGTTTCCATTTTCCTATGACAAAAAAACAACAACAACAACATTTGATGCAGTTATTGAAAAAGAAGTGACTGACTGACTTCAGACAGTGATGGGTGTGGCATTGTGCTACTAACATGCATGCTAACTATACCTTCATTTCCTTAGAGTTCCTATATGTTAATGATATTTACATCCTCTTCTTATCACCGGGGAACCAAAACATAGAATCCAGAAACACACTGGCATTGTAGTGTAAATAAACACACACATTTCATGAAAAAACACATGCAACCTGGGAAATCTTTTTGCACATTGGAGGTGTCAGGTTCCCTAGAACCTCACAGTCTCCAGATGTGTTTGTAATTATATGAATAATGTGCCTTGTTTGCTAAGTAATAGGCCTGTTGAGTTGAACAACATGGAAATAAAACATACTCTCCTGTTTGGTTAGAGGAACGCTCTGTTAACTACTTCTCTTACCAACTGTGAGGGTATCCAGCGCAGTGGTTTCAGAGCTGATACTCTGCAGTGCTTTCTGCTCTCCTCTGCCTCCTCCCCTTTCTTCTTCTGCAAGTTGGTAGCTTTCAGAAAGCTGAATAGGAGACAACACAATACATAATACTAGAAAAAAACCACAAAAGCCTAACACAATGTGAGATATTGAAAGAGAATATTTTAAACATGCAAATGATTTATCTGAATTTGAACCAAAATGAATAAACAAATTCTTCAGAAAATAGGAATACATTAAGGTACATTTTGAATACAGGATTGGAAAATTATGTATATCAAATTGTGCTTATGGCCTTTTCTGGGTGATAACTTTTGTTTCCTTTTAAGAAATTTATTGTAACTTACTTCAAAAAAATTACTAAAAAAACGCTTTTATTTTTCTTGAAATGGACATTATTATGTCCATAATTAGGAGCAAAAGTTACAAAAAGCCTTTGAAATCTGTGCTGGTATCATTTCCAATCTTGTTTTCATGATCCATTTACATATTATAAATATTTTTTATATATGTATGAATTTTAATGCTTTTATTCTATTGAATGATTTAAAAATATTTATATACTCTTTTTTTTCATTTAGCATATTGATGTTTTGCAGTGTAATGAAAAACATCTTCCAACACAGTATTTTAGAATTGTAGTGTAATTCTAAATAAATTATGCATACGTACGTGGACTACATATATATAAATATAGAATGTTTATATAATTGAAATATATATATATATACATGCATAATCATATATATGTACATATGTATGTGTAAAATCACTTCCTTTGTTATTAAGCATTTAATTTCATCTAAATATATTCTTTTAAGAGTTAAATTTTACAGAGTAAAGAGATTTTATGTTATTGTCATATATAGAGTTCCTTTTCACTTATTCAAATATGTAATACTTTTCAGATAATCATTTGAATTTTTACTTTCATAAAGCATGCATTCTACTTTAATTTATTCTTAAGCAATCAAAAATCCTTGAACATTTTCTGAACAAGTGATCTTTTGACCTATTGTCATCTCAAAAGAAACCAGTAATATTTCTCCCACATACTCTATTATATTATTTTCAATTTTTGTTAATCATACGCTAGACCATTTGGAACTTATCACTTATCTGTTATTTTAAAATTAAATTCATTGTATTCTTTTTGTCAACTTTTTATAAGGTTGATAGAGATCTCAGATATGTGCCTCTCTAGTTTCTGCTAGAAAGTATAAGAGGATGATGGCAAGGAGAGTTGGTCTATTTAACAGAATCTTTAGGAGACCATACTATAAAAGGTAGAAAACACAGCAATCTGAATTCTGGTTTCTAAGCCAAACTTCATTCTGTCAGACAAAAAGCCCCTGTACAAAGCAAGAAAGTATCTGATGAATCAACCACAGAGCTGAAATGTGACTTATATAGATCAACTACTAGAGGCAGCTCTTTATGGGACATCTAGCTGTTGAAAAGTCTCTAGACCACTTTAGTATCTCCATTCCTATATTCAGTGACTCATCCTAAATATAGGCTTGCTTTCTATACAGTTGAGACAAGAAAAAAAATGGAGATTCTTATAGCTTTGACTTCAAAGCTATAAGAAATTCTTATAGCTTTGACTTCAAATCCTAGAGGGAGGTCTCCAGGTCCCTGAAAATTTGTAAGGAATAACATTTAAATTCATGGAGAACTTTTCTCTACCCAATACAGAACATTGAGTTCAATGAACCATCACTCTTGTTTTAGAAATAAAGGGATATCTCCCCCTTTCAAGGCTTCTGCAGAAACTACTTTCCAATATTTCCACATCTTATGAAAATCCAGAATTGAGATTCAGATAGGAGTGCTACTTCTCTGAATGATCAGAGTCTTACTGCCTTTTATATTATAACTCTGGAAGTGTAGACTTCCTTCCTGAAGGCAGAACTCTTGTCTGGCAGACCTCATGTTGGCAATTGACAGACACCTTTAAAGACTTACTTGACATATTTGACAGGGAAATCAGATCAAGCCTTTGGTAGACAGAAGGGGAAAGTCATTCTAGCAGGAGAATGACAGTTATTTTGATCAGCTGCTTGGTGTGTGATCTCTGCATTGTATCTACTTGAATCTGAAGAGAAGATTACACTTTCTTCTATGTAATATCTCTATGTAGTGTTTGACGAGTATGATGGAAAAGCAAAGGTCCCAGGATTGTAGACACACTTCTTCAATTTATTAGTAAATGAATTTTCACTGACAATTAAAATAATGTAAGCATAAAGAAGTAAATCCCCAGATAAGAAATGTACCTCTTTCCGAGATTAACTTTGTGTCCAGCTGAGTCACGGTTAACTCCGTGGTGTTCAAGATTGAGGAATGAAGCTCTTTTCCTCTTATAATTAGTAATATTGATAGTGTACTTAAAATTTTAATATAATTGTGGGTTACAGGCTTTGGGGAGCACAGATAGTCTTCCATACTAAGGAGCGGTTTTTGCAATATCCTCAAACTATAGATGCACCACCAAACTTAATGGAGGAACTTGGAAATTCAGTGACTCACCTAGATTTGTCCTCTTCCTGTAGAAGAACAGTATCTAGGTGAACCTGAGATCAAACATAGGATAGAAAAACTTCCTTTGTCTGCCAAGGAAACTAGGCGAGGTCATCTTAAATTAATTCTTGACAAAAAGATATTCTGTGGGTGAAGCCAGAGAAAAAGGCTACTCACAAAAAGGCCATGGCCACACAATACTATTTAGCTCCATTGTCTAGTGGAATATTTGAATTTATCATATTGAATTTTACTTTATACAGCATGAAGAATTATAATAAAATACCCAAGTTCAACTATCAGTAAGTTTAATAATCTTTTGTCCAATAACAAGTAAATATCATTTGACACTGTCACTTTGATTTCTATAGAGTAACCTGAAAGTTCTTTTAATTAAAGAAGTATATGCAAATTCACTTCTTCCAATCTCTCTCACCATGGAAAACAAAATCCGGAAACATACTGTACAAAACAAGAATTTCCAAAATTTTCGTTAGCAGGTAGTTTTCAAGTATCCATGAAGAAGGGGATGTATTCAGTGTGCCCTCCATGGTGAATTTCATGAAGAAAATAAGTAGTTAATTTAATTTTATCATTTTCAATTTAAAATTTTAAATGGTGATTTCAAATTTAATATTAAAAAATTAAAAGTATTACTTAATTGATTGTATCAAATGGTGTTGCTATTGGGTAGAGGATAGACTTAGCAAAGGAAACATGTTTATTAGTCAATTATTATTTTAATAAGTCATAAAGTGAATAACTTTGACTTTATCCAATGGAGTCAAAAAAGGTAACTTATTAATACAAATAAACAAATGAAATGCTATGGGATCATGCTTGGCAAACATATTATGATTTGAAATGCAAGATTATTTTCTTTATTGTTAGAGATAAATAAATTAGTTCTGTCCAATAGAACTTTCTATGATGAGGGGAATATTCTATAATACAGTGGCTATTGAGCACTTGAAATGAGAATAGTAGGACTGAGAAAGTGAATTTTATGTTTTACTTTTAGTCAATATAAATTTAAATTTAAATATCTGTTATATTAGAGAATACAGCTGTAGACTGTAGAAATAAAGACATTAAAAAAAGGTTGTGAGCATGAGCTGTTTAGAGGGAGTATTTACAAATTGTCATTACAAATGCTTGTTAATGAGAGCACAAATAAGGCTGACAAATAATGACATTCTTTATTTTTTAAAAACATCTTAGCACAGAATCTGTATGGTATTTCATAATTATCAAATCTCAGATTGTTGACTGAGACACATAGCTATACAAACATTTTAAACCATAGAAAATCATAGAAATGTTATTAATGCGTCTCCCAGGGTCCCCCTTTCCAATTCCGGTTTACTGTGTTTGGACCATATATTAATGTTAGAATCTTTTACTTGTTCTTTGAAACTTCTGTGTCTGACAGAGTCTAGCATGTAGTGGGTGGAATTACGCGTAGTTAGAAGTACGCGTATGTTAGTTGTGTGCACGTTGCTTAGTCTATGGTTCTTGAAATCAAGTAGCTCAATATCAACCCAGCATCCTGCATAGCAAATAGTACAGAGCAGGTAGCGGTAAATGCTTGTGAACTGACTGCTAGACTTTGCATCTGTTTATTCCTCTAATTCTTATCAAGAAAAGATAAATGGAATTTATATGTAGAATATATATATTTTTTCTTTTTTTTCACTTTTGTGTGAGCCAGAAAAGTTCAGTGTGAATCTCTACCCTCTGTTGACTTCCTGTCTTAGACTTCTGCATGTTAAGTGCTAAATTTATTGCTAAGAGCTATAAGTCTTATACACTTGGAAGAGAAGTGAATTTTCTGGAATGAATACATAAAATGTCTAAGAAAATGTGTGTATTTTAAAATGTTATGTGACTTGCAAGTTGTTTCCACTTAGAAGCGAAGGCAGCCCTGCCCTCCATCAAACTGACCACGTCTGCAGGAACAGAGAAGCCAGAATCTACTTGTCACCTTTTTCTTAGTACTTGGCGTACCACTTATTAAAAAGGGCTTTCTTGTTATATTTCTGAGATGATGGCATGGCCTGGCAGAACTCTCAGAAAGAGGATGCTGGCTTTAGCTTTGTGAAAATGACCGACAAGAGCAGCCAAGTACATTGAGATGTGCAAAGGGAGTGTTGTATTAGGGCTCTAGTTATCTGTGGGTACTGACGTTGTGTGCCATGTAAAATCCTCTTAGCCGCTCTTGAGAGTCTTGGGGGGACATTCTCTATTACAATTTCTGAAATAATGTGACAGTCTTCTTGTGAAAGGGAGGATAGTTTATTGAGATGATGCCCAAACTTCCTTGGGGGTTGTACTTATTTTTACCAAATTGAACTTGGGTCAGATTTTGCATAATAATGAATTGAAGAATTTGGGGGATATTCTTCTGTGGGCTGAATGCAATCCAGAGTGGTTTGTATTAAAGAGAATATTAATAGTTCATCATTTACTAAGAATCTCAGGTGCTGTCTCGCTGTGTTTTATGTGGTCATTGAAAGCATAAGTAGTTTTTGGATCACTCGCTCTGGGAGAAGCCAGCTGCTGTGCTATGAGGAGATTCAGGCAACCTGATAGAGACATTCATGGGTGAGGAACTATGTCTTCCTCAAACAACCAGTGCCATCTTGCCATCCACTTTAGTGAGTCCCTTTGGAACTCATCCTCCAGCCCCCTTTAAGCCTTCATATTTTTATACTCCCAGTGAACATGTCGACTGCAACCTCATGAGAGACCCTGAATTAGAAGTACCTGTTCAAGTTGTCCTGAATTCCTTACCTACTGAAATTGTAGATTTTCCACTTCTTGTTATGTTGAAGTGACTGGTGCTAAATTTGTCCTCTTCCTGTAAAAATTTGAAAAATTGGAAGAATATCTGAAACCACTGTTTTCAGAAACTGGACAATAGGCAATGAAGGACTGTGATCCAGGGAAAAGGAAAATAAATGATGTGAGCCCTACAATTGCTCTGGTTACAATCACCTGGAGATCCACTGGGGACCATGGCACAGGAAAGGATAACTCAGGCAGAGTACAACATTCTCATTGAGTTGAGAAGACAGAGATTAGAATTTGAGGAGGATGAGGTGGGTGGAATTTGCAGGGCAGAATACTAGAAAAGAGGGAATTCTGAGGAAAATGTCTCCAGAAATCAGAATAGGGTCCTCTTGAAATTGTTGCTGAATACTAAACTTCAAATATACGATGAAACTCTATGAGGCAACATATAAAGAACAAATGGTGAGCTAAAAGTTCATCAACTTCCAGGACTCAGACAGGGCTGGGAAACAAGTTCTATTTAGCCAGAGTAGAGGGATCTCATTGAAACCTGGGTAATTATCAAGAGATAGCTGAAAGGTTAGGCCTTGTAGTAGTAAGGCTAAACTAGTCCTAGAGAAAAGGTTATTCTAATTCAGCCTTAATAAAGCTTAAAAATAAGGTGATCTGAAAGTTACTTAACTGCCTGCCAAAACAAATTTCAACACTTTTTCTAGAAATACAAAACCTGACACTCAGCAGCATAACATTTAAAATCAAATAAAAAATTATAAGACATGCAAGGCATATGTATAATAAAATAAGAAATATATATTAAAATAATATTCAAAACAGAATACATTATGTATATATTATATATAACATATTTAATATGATACATGAGTATACAAAAATTACAGTTAACCAAGAGAAAACCAGGCAATAGACGTATACTTAGGAATAGCAAAGGTGATGGAATTAGCTCAAGGACTTAAGACGGTTATTTTAAATTACTGTGTTTGAAATAGTCACCTTAAACATAATTAGGAATGGAAGATATAAAAATAAACCATGAACCAGTGAACATAAAAGTACAATATATGAAATGAAAATTTTATGGGATGTATCTAAAAGCAGCCATTGAAAAAGGAAAGATCAGCAAGCTTGAAGATGTACAAAGAGAAATTATATAAAATGAAGCACAGAGAAGTAAACATATTAAAAAAGAACAGAGACCCAGTGATTTGTGGGACAATAACAATTTAGATTTAATTGATGACTCAGAAAAAATGGGATCAGAAAGAATTTCTGAACAAATTATGGCTAAAAATTTCCAAAAGTAATGTATTCTATAAGCCTACAGATCTAAAAGTTTCAGTGAACACAACCAAACAGGATAAATACAAAAAAAGAAAACAGATGGAGCCACATAATAATCAAATTTCTGAAAGGCAGTGATTAAAAAAGTGTCTTAAAAGCAATCAGGGATAAAATATACATATTGGGAAATAAAGGTAATAATTTCAGATGTCTCCTTAATAAGTTTGCAAGTCAGGGGACAATGAAACTACATCTTCACAGTGCTGAAAGAAAAGATAAAAACCTCGCAACTTAGAGTGTTAAATTCACCAAAAATATCATTCAAAAATGAAGGTAAAATAAAGACATTTTTCAGGTAAATATAGGATTTGTTATAAGCAGAACTGTACTGCAAGCAATGTAAAGAAAGTTCTTCAAGTGTAATAGAAATGATAGCAGATGGAAAATTGTATCAACACAACAGAATGAAAGGTGCCAAAAAATGAGAAAAATTGATGCAGTTAATTGCTCACTGACAATGATGGAAGCAGAAACTAAAACAAGTAGTTTCTACTTTTATCAGTGAAGTATTTTTAACATACATTTACTTTAGTTGAATAAGGCACACATGAAGTACTTATGAAAACAAAATATAACACACCAATAACAACAAAAAGAATAAGCATATACTCATTGAATTGAAATACAATGAGGAGGGTGACAGGTGACTGGAGAGAGGGCCTGCTTAGAGAAGGACATTCCTTCTGCTAGTTCAGTCTGCTTACAGTCTACTGAAAATATTTGCTAAAAAATGGCAAAGCCTGGGAAGTTAGGATATCTGAGTTTTTACAAGATGATACTCCCCCTAAATGTAACATTTTTAGGAGAATTTAGTTGTTACTATGCTCTCTGTACGGGGTACGTAGTATGAGTACCTATATTTGCTTTGACTCTTTTTCTTATTCCTCTGGTTCTGTTTTTCTTTTGTTTTTTACTTTTAAATTTTTAAAATTAAGACATAATTGACATACAACATTATGTAAATTTAAGGTGTACAACATGTTGATTTGATACAATTATATATTGCAAAATGATTACCACTGTAGTGTTAGCTAGCACCTTTATCACGTTACATAATTATTTCTTTTTGTGTGGTGAGAACAATTAAAATCTAGTCTCTTAGCACTTTGAAGTTTATAATACAGTATTGTTGACTATAATCTCTCTGCTGTGTATTATATCTCCAGGACTTCCTTATCTACTAGTTGCATGTTTGTACCCTTAAACAACATCTCTCTAATTCTCCCAACCCCAGCCCTATTTTGCTCTCTATTCTTAAGAATTCAGCTTTTTTAGATTCTCCATATAAGTGATATCACACAGTATAGTTTACTCTTGGACAACGCAAGGGTTGGGGCGTCAACCCTGTAGTTGAAAATCCATGTGTAACTTTTAACTACCAAAAATTTAACTATTAATAGACTACTGTTGATTGGAAGCCTTACACATGACATAAATAGTTAACATATTTTGTATGTTATATGTACTATATATACTGTATTCTTACAATAAAGTAGGCTAGCGAAAAGAAAATGTTATTAAGAAAATCATACTTACAGTACTGCACTGTGTTTATTGATACTGTACAATTATGTCACCTGTTTATAAGATGAATCGTCTGTCAGTACCTACATCAATATTGTCTTGATTTTTCTGGTCAAGATGGTGGAGTAGGTAAATACTGTGCTTGCCTACTCTCATGATCACATCAAAATTACAACTAACTACAGAGCAACCATCATTGAGAATTGGCTGAAGTCAAGCTGAACTGAACCCCTACAGCTAAGGGCATACAGAAGAAGCCACCTCCAGACTGGTAGGAGGGGCAGAGATGTAGAATGGTCTGGTCCCACACCTCCACGTGACCATTAAAAATTGGGAGGGATATTTTGGCTGTGGAGGTCCCCCTGACCCTGGAGGAGACAAGGGTCCCAGCCCCATACCAGGCTCCCCAGCCCAGCGTTTCAATGCAGGGGAGAGAAGTCCCCATAACTACTTTTTGTGAAAACCAGCAGAGATTGTGGCTGAGTGAGGCAGAGGGCTGCTGCAGTCTTAGGCACTCCTCTTACAGGGCCTGAACATGGACTTACTAGCTGACAAACTCACTTGCTCTGAGCTTCAGAGAGGGGGTAACAGTTCAAAAGGTGCCAGGGACATAGGGAGAGGATCTGAAGTGTCAGGATGAGGGCTAGAGGGGCAGCTTGCTCCCAGATGGAGGAGCTGGCAGAAGCCATTATTTCTTTGTTGATCTCTTCCCTCTCCTGGCATGCGGACTCAGGCAGCTGCCATATCTTATTCTCCATCAACCTGGCTAACACCAGTCATTCACCCCACCCTGGTGATTTTGAGACCCTGCCATGCCCAACTTTCAAGCACACCCAAACCACTTCCAGTGGCATTTCAGTACAAACAGCCTACCTTGGCTCATGCTACAGACTTTCCTAAAATGTCTCAAAGGATCACAAAACTCAAACAAGCAGCATCTGGCTTCAGCATGTTCTGTATTCTGGCTGAGCAGCCCTAAGCCTGGCACTAGTGACAGCTGACTTTGGTTCATAGCTTGGCCTCTCACAGCACCTCCAAATACAGTGCAGGCAGTGGCCATCTGTGGATAGCACTGTGGCTCATGCCAGGAAGCCCTGGGCAGGACACAGGCTGTGACTGAAATTGACCTGCAGTGTTCCTTCCCAGGAGACCCAAGGGGCTGACATGCCCAGTGGCCAGCTTCAGAATGCACCAGAGCATCATCCAACTGCCTCCAAGGACGACACACCCTAAGGGCAGACTGAGCAGGCACCAGAGCCGTGCTAAAGTAAATCCTGTTCCATAGGGTCAGCCCCTGCACCACAACCCTCCACTTTAGTCACAGCCAATCCTCACAATGAATCAGCCTGAGAACCAGTCCCTCATATTGGTGTGCAGATAGCAACCAAGGCTCAATTACAACAAGAGGGTACACTAACCCACACAAGGACACACCTGCAGCACACAGCTCAGGTGACCAGAGAGGCTATGCCCATAGGACACCTAGTACATAAGGCCACTATACTAAGACCAGGAGACATAACAGACCTACCTAATACATGTAAACAAAGGGAGGCAGCCAAAATGCAGAGACAAAGAAACATGTCCCAAATAAGAGAACAAAGCTCCAGAAAAAGAACTGAACAAAATGGAGACAAGCAATCTATGAGATGCAGAGTTCAAAACACTGGTTATAAGGATGCTCAGTGATCTCAGGGAGAACTTCAACAAAGAGACAGGAAACATACAATAATGGACATAGAAAACATAACAAAGAACCAGTCAGAAATGAAGAATGCAGTAATTGAAATGAAGAATACATTAGAGAGAATAAACAGTAGATTAAATGTAGAGGATAGAATCAGTGATTTAGAAGGTAAGGTAGCAGAAGACAACTAAACAGAACATCAAGAAGAAAAACAAAAATCCAAAAACATTAGGACAGTTTAAGTGATCTCTGGGACAACATCAAGTGTACCAACATTTGCATCAAAGGGGTACCAGAGGAGAAGAGAGAGAGAACAAGGAATTGAAAACCTATTTGAAGAAATAATGACAGAAAACTTCTCTAACCTGGTGAAGGAAATAGACATACAAACCCAGGAAGTACAGAGAGTCCTAAACAAGATGAACCCAAAGAGGCCCACAACAACACACATCATAATTAAAACACCAAAGGTTAAAGACATGACAGGATCTCAAAAGAAGCAAGAGAAATGCAGTTAGTTACCTAGTTAGTTACCTAGTTACCTACAAGGGAGCTCCCATAAGACTATCAGCCGATTTCTCAGAAGACTACTGGGTTTCCCTGAAAGTAAGACTGGGTCTTGTGTTAATTTTTCCTCCAAAGGACGCATTAGGGCTTATGTTCAGGGCATGTCGTCCTGAGAGATCATGCTAGGGCTTATTTTCTGGTTAGATCTTATTTTCGGGGAAACATGTATCAGAAACTTTGAAGGCCAGAAGAGATTGGCAGGAAATGTTCAAAATGATGAAAAGAAAGGAACTGCAACCAAGGTTACTCTACCCAGCAAAGCTATTTAAAATTGAAGGACAGTTAAAGAGCTTCCCAGACAAAAAAAAGCTAAAGGAGTTCATCACCACCAAACCAGTATTATGAGGAATGTTAAAGGAACTTCTTTAAGACAAAGAAAAAAGAAAGATCCAAACTATGAATAATAAAATGACAATAAATACATATCTATCAACAATTACTTTAAATGTAAATGGATTAAATGCTCCAATCGAAAGACATAGAGTAGTTGATGGATAAAAAAAAACACAAGACCCATATTTGTGCTGCCTACAAGAGACTCACTTCAGATTAAAAGACACACATAGACTGAAAGTAAAGAGATAGAAAAATATATTTCCTGAAAATTGAAACAAAAAAAGCAACCTGTGGTGACAATACTTATCGCAGACAAAATAGATGTTTAAACAAAGGCTATAACGAGACAAAGAAGGACCCAGTAATCCCACTTCTGGGTATTTATTGGAAGAAACCCAAAGCTCTTCTTTGAATGGACATGGGCATCCACGTGTTCATTTCAGCATTATTTACAATAGCCAAGATATGGAGGTATCCATCAGTGGATGAATGAATAAAGAAGAGGTGGTACATGTGTACAATGGAATATTACTCAGCCATATAAATGAATAAAATCTTGCCATCTGCAACAACTGGATGGGCCTAGAGAGTATTGTGCTGAGTGGAGTCAGACAGAGTGGAGTAAGTTAGACAGAAAAAGACAAATGCCTTGTGATTTCACTTATATGTGGACTCTAAAGAACAAAATAAATGAACAAACAAAACAGAAACAGATTCATAGATACAGAGAACACTTTAATGGTTGCCAGACTGGGGTGGGGGTTTTGAGGGTGAAAAAGAGGAAGGGATTGAGAAGTACAAATTGGTTGTTACACAGTAATCATGGGGATGTAGGGTATAGCATAAGGAATATAGCCAATAATTTCGTAATAACTATGTATGGTGTCAGATGGGTACTAGCTTTATTGGGATGATAGATGGGAGGGGGTTGGGGGCAGGGTGAAAAAAGGGAAGAGATTAAGAAGCACAAATAGGTAGTTACAAAATAGTCATGGGAATGTAATGTAAAATATAGGGAATATAATCAATAATAAGGTAATAACTGTATAGTGTTAGGTAGATACTAGACTAGTCAGGGAGATCACTTCTTAAATTATATAAATGTCTACCTGAAATTAATATAAAATAATATTGAATATCAACTGTAATTGAAAAATTAAAAAAAGGGGGAGGGAAGGTATAGGGGAGTGGGAGATTCAAATTTCCAGGTATAAAACAAATAAGTCTTGGGAATGTAATGCACGGCATAGAAAATATAGTCTATAATATTGTGATAACATTGCACAGTGTCAGATTGTTGCTGGTGATCACTTCTTTAGGTATATAAATGTTGAATAACTATGGTATACACCTGAAACTAATATTACATGTTAGCTATATTTTAATAAAAATCTTTGAAAAAATAAAAAATATTGTATATGATGTAAAACACTGTAGATGTTATATGTATTACTAACACTAGACATCAAAAAATGAAAAGACAATGTGGAAAAAATTCATATTTATTTACAGGTATAACGATTCATGCATTGATAAGGAAGAAGCAGCAATATAATTGCTTTATGGTAGCCTAATGCAATTGATGTGATTGTTTCATGGTGGTAAGGAAATCTCCAAAATATTTTCCAGTATATTTTTTGAAAAAAATCCATGTATAAGTGGACCCGTGCAGTTCAAACCCATGCTGTTCAGGAGCCAACTGTATTTATCTTGCTCTGTGTGACTTATCTTAGTATAATACTCTCAAGATCTATCCATGCTGCTGCAAATGGTTGGAAATCTTGCCTGTATAAACACTGTCCACCCAGCTCCTTCTGTGATTGGTCTTCACATTGTGTCCTGCTACAGTTTGTATTTCCCCTGCCTGGATTGGACAGGATATGTCCATTTTTGTCCGAATGTCCTTGAGATTTATTTAATTAATTTAATTAATAAGACTCAAAAATCTTTGCAGAGTTGCTTAGCAACACTCAGTTCTCCACTGAGCTGGGGAAAGGAGATGATAAAGGCAAGAAGAAACTAGCCCATATCAAAGGTTCTTTCCTACTTGATTAGCACAGTTTGTTAAGAGCATCTGATTTTTTGAGGAAAGATGAATATGAATTTTAGGAATCCTGGCTTAAGTATCTCTCTAGGAAGAGAAAATCCATTTTGATAAGACGCCTGTACTACTGTAATGACTAAATTGAAATATTTGGTGATAGTTCTATATATGATATTTTCCTTGGTGATTTTTAAACCCACAACAGGTATTTAATGTGTTTCAATCATTCCGGACACTTTCCCACAAGTTATGTGGAGAATATGAATCAGGCAAGTCTGCTGGATACAGCTCTGTTCTGGGGTGAGCTTCAGAATGAGATTGTTATTGGAAATAGAGAGGAAGGAGTGGAAAACAGGTGCAAATGGAAATGATAATTTCTTGAATAGGCTAATAATCCAAGGTGCATATATTGCACACTCGTATGCTAAATTTTTAGATTCCCCTAGACTGTGTAAACATGAAGGAAAACCTCTATGTGGTAGCAATGATGCCAGTATGTCTCATTTTGTAAGGTAACAAGCATATTGGGCTGACACTCTCATGGTTTTGAGCACTTCTCCATTTGCAGGAACCTCTCAGCTCCCCAGCTGGGAGCTTTCTGTTGACCAAAAAATGGCAGCGTCAGGGCTCTGGGGAGTAGTTGTTTGTCCAGCCACTAACAGAGGATGTCCAAGACCAAGCTTGTTATCTCCTACCCCAGGGCAGCAGCTCCTGCTTCCAATCACAGCAGTCACACAAGTTACCTTTGATCTCTGTCTTTTTTGTTCACCCAACCCTTGCCTTTTGTTTTCCAACGTACCTTGGGACCATTTTCATTCCCACTCCCATCCCTCTAGGCCAAACTGATTTTACATGTGGACTATTACATGGATGCACACAACTGGTGTGTGTGTGTGTGTGTGTGTGTGTGTGTGTAGTGTCCTCATCTAGGCTCTTGTGAGTAGATGCTTAAGTGTCATTTGCTTTCCCTATACCTGCTTATGATAACTAGTCAAGTGCTAGGCACAGCAGATACACAATACCATTAATTAAATAAACTGCCATGTAAATATGAAGACATGTTTAAAGCAACTCAGAATATTTAAGAAAAAAAAAGCTACATGAGAGAGATAATCAGTGTTAATACAGATTCTAGAAAAGGTACTCATTGCCTACTTTGGTCCACCCGTGGATACCCATATCTCTTTTCGTAATAGATAACATCCACTACATATTTTAAAAAGTATGGATGAAATTTTTAACCCCAAATTTTGTTGATGTTAAAATAATTTCTTTCGAGTTTCTGAACCTTCTTACAATAATAATCACAGTAATAACTATCACACGTAGAGAATTCACTCTGAATCTGTGTATACTGGAAGTTGACTTGGTGAATATTAAAAGAAATACATTTGTTTGTACTCAAGTCTTTATTCATCTATAATATGCTTCGGGAAATGCCGATCCTTCACTTGTTAGCTCAGGGACCATTTCAGTTTGCTTGGCCTTGCACTTGTTAACCCCCCACCCCCAAGTAATCTTACCTGGCCGTACCAGCATTAAGAGGCAGAAAGCCTGGCTTTCTGGAGGCTTCCAACGGAGGATCTATCCCACAGTCTGTGGCTCTGCCACTCTCCCTGCAACTGCACTAGCTGAAGGATGTTGCTTCTGCCCCACATCGTAGCCACAACTAAGTAGAATGAATTTACTGGTGGAGAAATTTTACTTAATCTTTATGGAGGGTTATTTAAAGCTATCACAGGCTTGGGTTTGTTGAATCACTGAGATGAGCTGACTCACTGTGTTGCTGTCCACAATTTTTTTGGTAATAATCATCAATGATGTTGTTTGGCTTTGAGAGATGTGTTTAGAGTTTTGTCCCAGTTCTTGTCTGAGACGTAAGGCTTAAGGACCAAGATTTAGAGGAGTCAGAATTGCTATTTTTTATTCTTTTAGGAAAGATTTGTGTACCTGTGCCTCTAAATTTTCCCCAGGTAGAGGTTTTCCTTGACAGAGTCTCTGCTCATCTCTTTTTCTTTAAAGAGCAAGGTGGAGGAGTCACTTCGTCTCAATTCCTAAAGCTTGAGGAAAATATAAAAACACAAGTATTAACCTGAAGTTATGATAAAAAAAAAAACAAACTGAAATGTGAGGTAACAAATATTTATTTGGGATCAAAGAGGCGCCATTTGGGAGCACGGATTCAGGCAGAAACCCAAATAGTGTCTTCATTACAGAATGAAAGCAAGGGGTTTTTAAGAGAAAAAGGAAAGAAATAATTACATAAAAAGAAGAAAAAAAATTGTTGATATTGACAAGCTGAGCTACTCTTGGCTATACTCGTACATGATTGGTTACTGATTCTATCTTCAGACAGGAGATCCATAATCATCAGTCCTTGTGATTAGGATGGTCACCTTCTTACTCACTTGCCAAAAATTGTTTGTAAAACAACCTTTGGTTAGCCCGGTCTGAAGTTGCAAGGAACGAGATGAGCAATACATTTCCTTTGGATTGGCTGCTCCTGCTCCATTTTAAAATGGCTCCATTTATGTCATTTTTTTACACAGGAAGGAAAACATTTTCTCAGAGGTAGAGAGACTATTCTTGAAGAGTTTGAGAGAGTGCTGTTCTGGTTCAGCATACACTGGGAAACATTTTCTTCTACCTAACTTTCCCCCCAATTTTTCTTTTTACTTTACGGTTCACTATGTATCGGCTGATGGTAGGATTGCAACTCTCGGTCTATTTTATACTCCTGCAAACTATGCAAAGCCTCGCAGAACTCTAAGTGGTCATGAATCCATTAGCGTATTTTAATGCTCAATCTTTAGTCAATAGGTTTTCTTTAAGGTTAACTCAGATCCTTACTGCGGAAATAGAATACAATTGTCGCTGGTCATAGATTAGAGCTGTGCCAACCAGCATACATATCAGTGATTTTATATATACAATTTACACATTTTTAGGCTGATTTTTTCAGCCTCTCATTGCCATTTTCAGAAACCCTTGTTATTTTTTCTTATAATAACATATTGCATTTAATGTCTTTTTTAAAGTTATCCACATATCACACCAGTTGTTGGGCTGTGAATTAGAAGAGAGTCTGAGTCATGAACTCATTCTTAGCTAGAGTTCTGAAAACTCCCCAGGCTTTTCCATTATATGTGTCTAAAGCCATTTCTCCTCCTCCTATGTTATATTTGTACAGCTTTTTTCTTCCTAAAGGGATTACATCCACATCTGTTTCTATTAAACACCACTCTGCTTATCTTTCCTTTTCTCCAAATTGTCAAGGGTGCTTCTTTCTTCTTAATTCTGTGTTCTAATCTCATCTCTATGGAGATTTATCTAAGACCTGCACCGAGGAAATGCCTTATTATAATGTAAATAGATTCTCAACATTCTAAACACATTCAAATCATCTAAATTTGTCTATTTGTTGGGTTTAAGTTTCTATATTTAAGAAAAGTATTTAAAAATCAGAAATGGCAACTTTAATTAAATGGGGTTATTGCATGGTTGGGGGGGTGGGACAAGACATTTGGAAGTTTACGTATAATTGTTCTTATGGGACAGTTATCTGTGCAGTAAAAGTGATAATTTACATTCTTTTCTGTCCATTTTAAGGAAAAGAGCCTTTCATATTTGTTTCATATTTGTTTTTAAGTTTTCATACCTGGTTGACAGAACACTTTCTCCTTTCTTATTGGTTTAAAGGACTCTGAATCCTGTTTTGATACATGCAGAATGGAAGTAACGTTTCCTCTCCCCAATCTACTCTTGTGATTCAGTGTCCTTTATCAAGAGGGATAAAATTCTGGAAATGGGAAATTGAGAGTTGGCTCAAATTACTTGAGAAATATGGCTAGTAAAACTCCACTATTTGGTCCATAGAACTATTTCCAAGATAATACAAACTAAATTAAGTGAGACTTAAGACACTGTGAGTTTTAACTAATTGATGTCTACAAAAAATAATTTGGGGACAGGAACGCTGTACAATGGAAAAGTGTTAGTACAGTGATGACTGCATATAATACAATTTTATAGGCACTATTTTCATAGCCTTCTTTCTCTCCAGTGCTTTCATCCCCCTTATCTATTGAGCTCATTTCACATTTCACTTGGATATCCAGTCAGCTAGGACTTGGCTTCCTCTGCTTTTGGAACCTGTGAAGAAGCTGGGTAGAGACTCTAGAAGGGGCTGGCTGGAAATGAGGATGAGGAGGCTGGCAAGCTGTCACCCAAGATAAAATGCAGGGAGTCTTGAAGATTAGAACCAATGGGGTCAAATATATGGTGATGGAAGGAGAACTGACTCTGGATGGTGAACACATAATATGATATATAGTTGATGTATTATAGAAATGTACACTTGAAACCTGTGTGATTTTACTCACCATTGTCACCCCAATAAATTTAATTAAAAAAAAGAAAACCAACAGGTAGCTCACCTTCCTATTTGGCTTAAGTCTAGTTGTCCCCCAGAGTACAAGGCAGCAGAGGAGCTTGGGTGGCTTATCATTGTAAGCAACAATTTCTGTGCAAGGAAATGCTTAATGGTTTAGTTCTCTTTTTAAATCTACATTAAAATAAAGATAAAACTATCAAAATGGAAAAAAACGATTAGAACCAGTAGGAGGTAAAATGTGAAATAATTTACGTGTGTGTGCACGATCACACACACACAAACACATGCACACACAATCAGTGAGTAAAGCAGAGTATTCCCTGAAGAAACAAAAAAATAGAACATCTCAGAAGTCCACAAAGGCACACATTAGTTCACTCATTTACTTACTTATCCCTTAATTGCACTGCAGAAGACATTGTGGGAATAAAATGACCAAATATCTTTAAGAAACTAGAATTAATTTGGGGAAACATTTCCATATGTATAAGATTAAATCATAATAAAAAAGCCGAAAGTTGAATGTCTTTAAAATGCTGTAGGGCAGGCGGCTGGATGGCTCAGATGGTTAGAGCGCGAGCTCTGAAGAACAGGGTTGCTAATTTGATTCCCACATGGGCCAGTGAGCTGCGCCCTCCACAACTAGATTGAAGATAATGAGCTACCTGCCACTGAGCTTCCGGAGGGGTGGCTGGATAGTTCAGTTGGTTAGAGTGCGAGCTCTCAACAACAACGTTGCTGGTTCAATTCCCGCATGGGATGGTGGGCTGTGCCCCCTGCAACTAAAGATTGAAAACGGCCACTGGACTTGGAGCTGAGCTGCACCCTCCACAACTAGATTGAAGGACAACAAGTTGGAGCTGACGGTCCCTGGAGAAACACACTGTTCCCCAATGTTCCCCAATAAAAAAAAAAAAAGAAAGAAAGAAATGCAAGGCATGGAAAAAACCCATAATTACTGAAGTTTTTCTTTGGGCGATTAGCTTGCCTGTAAAACAAAAAAAGGAGACACATGGAAACGTGCCATGGGTGATGGTTTGTCTCAGGACCACATCTAATCAAATTCCCAGAATTGATTCTTCTGGGATCAATCACTAGAGATATAGGGGAAGACAGTTAAATAATGGAGTAACTTGTATGTTTGCTTCCTTCTGGTTGCCAGAGAAATGCAACAGACCTGTTTGTGTTTGATATGTTAAAATAAATGATTGAGAATAGTAAAAGAGAAATAAAACATTAAATGGATTTTACTGGCTCACAGAGAATGAACTTCTCAGCTACATCAGTTTGTTTCTCCAAACTTGCTGCAGTTCTGTATAGATTATTTAAAGGTTAGCTGCCGTGACCCTGATATGACAAAGGGATACACAATGATGTGGATGTCAGCAGTGCATGAGTGCACATAACAGGAAAATGTGTGAGCTTTAAAGGTGGAAACACCAAGACAGTGTCAAAGAGTAAAATGTTTCCACTACCCTGTTTCCCCGAAAATAAGACCTAGCTGGACCATCAGCTCTAATGCGTCTTTTGGAGCAAAAATTAATATAAGACCCAGTGTTATATTATATTAGACCTTGTGTTATGTTATGTTATATTATACTCAGTCTTATGGTAAAATAAGACCGGGTCTTGTATTAATTTTTGCTCCAAAAGATGCATTAAAGCTGATGGTCTGGCTAGGTCTTATTTTCGGGGAAACACGGCTCGTTCAACTGAGAGAGAGTTTAATGGGTTGTTTTTCCAGACTAATGAAAGGAAGGATGTTTTCTTTATGTGTTTGGGGTGGTTATAAAATGAATATAATGGTTCCCTAAAGGAGCATCATTTTGAGCATCATGTATTCCATTCACACCAGGGGCACTGATTTATAATTACGCTAATGGGGTCCAGAAGTGGGACAAATGGATATTCACATCCCATTTTCTTCTTAGGCACTGAGTATATTGGGCACACGCCACCACATCAACTACAGGCTGCAAGTGAGGTTTGTTTATTTCGGCTTGCTTGCAATGGATATATATTTCTAGGTCACTGATTCCAGCACAGCGGTGTTCATGGCAAGCAGCGTATGAAGGGGGATTTATATGCAGGATGGTGGCATTACTGGATGGACTCTGGCTTGGTCTGCTTGGGTGGCTAACTCTAAATGAAACCTGGGCATCTCCAGGTCGTGTCCTAGCTAATGAAAAATGTACCTGAGTTTGGACTTATTGATATCCAAATGCATTAAACTAAAATACACAGAGCTGGCAACACAATAAAGAAACTGTTATAAACAGCAAGAGGAGTGACTGAAATGTTTCCTTTAGTTCTAAATTCTGTTTCCTATTTTATTGTAGGGAGTCTATTAGCAAAAAAGATAAGATTTAAGATTGAGATCTTCCAAATAATGTTAAGTACCTGTCTATTGGAGCATATCATCTATGAGATGCTGTTAGCTATTTTACTAAGTTCTAGGAGCATATACTTACTTATCTTTCTAAGTTGGCTACATTCAGCCATGATGTATTCAGGTTGTTGACACATGATTTGTAAGAGGATTTAGTTTTCCTTAAACTGTATTATGAATTCTGAAATGGAAATCTAATCTTAAAGCTGGTGCAGGACAAATTGCAAAAACATCTTAAAACACGAGTGTGGGGAATCTTGAAATATTAGGAAGAACACTTTTCCTGGTGTCAGGAGAAAACACTGTGGAAAGAGCAGGGTCATTAGTAGCTGATTTGCTGAGCCAAATGTAGGTGTTGTGACATGTTTAAGGTGATCCAAAGAGTAATATTTGCCTAAGGGCATAAGTGTCTGTATTGAACTCTGAAACATGTCCTGGAATATAAAATAGATAACTTGTTCTTTAGTCCTGGAAGGAAAATTAGGTATTTTTAGGTGTTATTGATTCTAGCCTCTATATCGAGTTTATAAAGAAATCGAGGACCTGAGAGGCTGCCGCCTGTTGTTGCAGGGTCACTTAGGGCCCAGTGGGTTCATAACACATTTAGAAACTAATGTACACACACTTGTACATACACACACGGATATATGTGTATACACATATATGTATGTGTATATGAATGTGTGTGTGTGTGTGTGTGTGTGTGTGTGGGCACGCGTGCGCACATGCAGTGCTTTGAATGAAGTGGAAAAGCTCTGGAGTCATGCATTTCAATGCAGTGTCTCTGCTTTAACCCACAGGTATCATGCTTTCTTGGACAAGTTATCTTGCTTTGAGATATCATCTAGTCACGAGGAACCTGTGCTCAGTCTCTGATATATTCTAGGCTACCATCTTCTGAGAAAGAGGATTCATATGAAATATCTTTTCTCTGTGTGCATAAACTTTTAAATATACAAGGGAAGTCTGCTGTGCGCTAGGCACTCTCCTGGGTACTGGGGACACCAGTGTGAAGAAAATAGACAAAAGAAGGTGACATTTGAGCAACAATTTGAAGGAGGCAAGAGAAAGAGGGAAGAGTATTATTTCAGATAAAGAGAAGGGAAGGGTTGATAATAAACAGTGAAGTCAGAACCTTTTAGGTCATTGAAAGGGCATGGACTATTCTCTGAGTCATTTGGGAATCATTTTAGAGGATTGAGCCTGGGAAAGTGACACAGCCCGACCTGCCTTTTAAAAGACTCTGCCTGTCTGCTATGTTGAGAATGGATTCTAGGTGGTCGGTAATGAGGGAAGTAGGGATAAAAGTTAGGAGGTTCTGGAAAGAGGAGATGGTACTAATCCTTAGGTGCTAATGGAAGAGCTACTAGAAGGGGTCAGATTCTTGATATATGTTCAAAAATAGAGCTAATTGGGCTGCTAATAGGTTGGATGTGGCTGTCACAGGAGAGGAGACAAGCAGGACACCAAGATTTATAGCATTGAAACTAGAAGGATGGGATATCCATTTACTAAAATGAGAAGCCTGTTAGAAGACCAGGTTTGGGAGATTAGATGTTTGTTTAGGGGGAGCATGCATTCGATTTTGGACACAGAAAGCTAAAGGTGTCTATTTGCAATCCAAGTAGAAACGTTAGATAGACAGCTTGAATTTGGGGCAGAAGTTGGGAATTATCAGTGCACCTGTGGCATTGGAAAGCTACAAGATCTCCAAGGAGTGAGTGTACATTTAGACATACTCGTAGAAGATGTCCTAGGACAAAGCCTGATGGCCCAATGGCCGGACAGTGTTTGGAGGTCAGGGAGATAGGGAAGAGCCATAAAGAAACCTGAAATGAATGATCAGTGAGAAAGGAGGAAAACAGGAAAGTGGGGGTGACCTAGAAGGGAAGAAAGTGTCAAATGTTGCTACGTCAGTGTGGGAGAAAACAAATTAAGAGAGGAAGGAGGGGGAAAAAAAGCTTTTACACTTTAATCTTTCACCAACTGGGATGAGGTGCTGTTGCCTCTTCTGACTTTGCAAATCCTAGAAGTTTTGGACACTCTATTCCCTCTTATTCCTTCTTACAAATGGAAACTCTTTTCTCTTTTCAATTACTTTGTCCAGGGCATCCAATAATAAGCAACTCATGCTATTAACGTTTTGTTTTCCAATTACTTCCCCTCAGAGCTACAATATGACTAGGTACACGGACTGTCTCAAGGTTATCAGATGTAATTGTTACTTTGCTCCTTCATAACGTGGCTTGCCATCTTTCCAGCTTGTAATATAATTTTCCTGACTGCTCATGCTCTAAGCCATTGCTACACTAAGATTTATATGTTAAGGTTTTTAGTGGTGACTCCTTGAGAACAGATCAAATGCTAGGCAACCCCCCAATTCTAATGGCCTAAAAGAGCAAGCATTTATTTTTCATTCATTCCAAATCCACTGCAGGTTTGGGAGGCTCCGGGGTGACTGTCTTCCATGTCATGGCTCAGACTGGCACCTTCGCAAACCCTGAGGGCAGTGAAGCCTGTGTTAGAAAGATTAGCAGCAGCAGTTAAATTCTTCCAATAAGAATTTACACACAACACTCCCAAAGCAAAAACGCACGACAGATTCTAATTTCTAAGGCTTGGATAAGAAGAATAAGGTATCAGAGAATAGATGTAAAGCTTGCCTCAGAAACAAACGTTTTGCTTTATTTTTATAATCACGAATCAGAGTAAAGCCATATAAATTTACTTTTTATGTTTTTGCATATTACCAATGTTATTTTCTTGAAGAAAATGTTTTGTCTCACTTCTCCATGGATCTGAGACTCTAAAGACAGAATAGCTAGCATGCAATGAACAGGTAAGATTTTCAGTATAACTCCAATAATCCTCTTAGAGGGGAAAAAATGTAATAGGTTTTTGTGGTTTGAACTCTGCCCTAAAGTAATTCATGCCAGTTGCCAGCAGAACCTAGAAGTAATACTCTCTCCGCCCTTCCCCAAACACCTTGTCTGTTGCTGCTGCAGTGTCGTTCTAAGGCCTCACCTTTGTTGTTCTTTATTTTTCACAAGCTTGCATTGAAGCAGCATCTATTTTTAGCTGTCAGCTATCTCACCTCTCTTGTATCTTCTCAATATTCTGTTGTCCTTTCTGTTATTCCGACAAAGACCAAGTTGTGGTTTCTAGAAGTACTTTAGGTACAAATGATGACACCATAAAGCAGCCATATCTCATTCAATGAAGGTATTCCCTGAGAATGAGTTATTTGTCATTAGTGAAATGTTTACATCCAGATGTTGGTGAAGGGAACTCTCTTTTTTGCCAGGAAAAGAACTGGCAGGGGTGATCAGCCCCATTAAAAATCTCTGTATTCCATTTGATTCCTACTTGTACGGTTATAGCACCGATAAGGCAAAATCAACACAAATAAAAGTGACTTTGTTTTGGACAGGTCTTCAATTCTGTGAAAATAACTAACTTCTCATATATTAACATGTTATTTATGTGTAGTGATATGTAGCTCACAAGCTGTTTCAGATTTGCTCTCTTTTGCATGTCACAGTAAATAAAGAACATGTACATCATTCCTACTTTACAAATACATAGAGGCTAAAAAAAAAAAAAAAAAACATTCCAGTCTTACTAACAGTTAGCTATTGACAAAGCTGAAATTAAAACCTGTGCTATCTGGTTTTCTTTTGTGCTATTTCCACAGGCAATTTCCTAGATAATACAAAGTGAAGAGTATTATTTTTTTGTCATGACCTGAAATTTATTTTATCTCATTAAATAAATAGCTGTACTGAGTACAGCACTTGTGACTGTTCAAGTGGTGTCCTTGGTTACCTGTGTGTTTGCAGCCGTTTAAGGTTCCTTTTGTGTACCTGCCCATGGGGCAGCTGACAGTGATTCATTTGTAGATGCTTCAGATATATTCCCAACATTAAAGAGGGGTGATTTCTTTTTATAAGTAACTCTTTATGAGTTAGTACATTTTTAATTGTTCTCAATTGGTGGGAAATGCTATCGCACATAATAGTGCTCTTGTTTCAAGGTTTTACTCTTCTGACTTTTTACATAGTTCAAGCATACACTTTTCTGTCGCCCTTTCCTTTTGTTGACCATACTTGGAGTTTTGGAATTAGCAATTTGGTGGGACCGGACCAAAACACATTACTTATCCACACTTCTTAGAAGGGTTGAATCATTATGTTTTGGGGGTGGGTGGGTGGGTAGGGGTATTTATTATAGAGGTAGGAGCCAGTGCGCTAAGAAGGTAAGAAGGACAATCCTGGAAATCTGGGTTATTTTAAAATTTTTCCACCAGGTAATTCTGTACTCTTGGACAATTTACTTTACCTCTCTGTACTTATAGTTCTTTATTAGATACATGGAGGAAATCACCACACAATATTTAATAATGCATAAGCAATATGTTTAATTTTCTTTTTATTTCTATGGAAAAAGTGTCGTATTATAGGCATACCTCATTTTGTTTTGTTTTACTTTATTGCACTTTGCAGATATTGTTATTATTATTATTATTTGTTTTTACAAATTGAAGGTTTGTGGCAACGCTGTGTGGAACAAGTCTATTGGCACCATTTTTTTCAACAGCATTTGCTCACTTCATGTCTCTGTCATATTTTGGTAATGTTCACAATATTTAAATTTTTTTCATCATTATATTTGTTATGGTGTTCTTTGATCTTTGATGTTACTATTGTAATTGTTTTGGGGTGCCATGAACCACACCCATGTATGACAGTGAACTTAATTGGTAAATATTGTGTGTCCTGACTGCTCCACTGAAGGGCCATTTCCCCATCTGTCTCCCTCTCCTCGGACCTCCCTATTTCCTGAGACACAACAATATTGAAATTAAGTCCATTAACAACCCTACAATGGCCTCTAAGTCTTCAATTGAAAAGAAGGGTTGCAAGTCTTTCACTTTAAATCAAAAGCTAGAAATGATTGAGCTTACTGAGGAAGGCATGTTAAAAGCCAAGATAGGCGGGAAGCGAGGCCTCTTGCTCCAAACGGTGAGCCAAGTCGTGAATGCAAAGGAAAAGTTCTTGAAGGAGATTAAAAGTGCTACTCCAGTGAGCACATGAATAAGAAAACGAAACAGCCTTATTGCTGATATGGAGAGAGCTTTAAGTGGTCTGGATAGAAGATCAAACCAGCCACAACATTCCCTTAAACCAGAGCTTAATCCAGAGCAAGGTCCTAACTCTTCGATTTTATTAAGGCTCAGAGAGGCGAGGAAGCTGTAGAAGAGAAGTTTGAAGCTGGCAGACGTTGGTTCATGAGGTTTAAGGAAAGCAGTCGCCTCCATAACATAAAAGTACAAGATGAAGCAGCAAGTGTTGCTGTAGAAGCTGCAGAAAATAATCCAGAAGATCTAGGTAAGATAATTAATGAAGGTGGCTACACTAAACAACAGACTTTCAGTGTAGACGAAACAGGCTTATATTAGAAAAAGATTCCATCTAGGACTTTCATGGCTAGAGAGAAGTCAATGACTGGCTTCCAAGGTTCAAAGGACAAGAACTAGAGTTAGAAGTGGAGGCTGAAGATGGGACTGAACTGTTGCAATTTCATGATAAAACTTTAACGGATGAGAAGTTGCTTCTTCTTAATGGACAAAGAAGGTGGTTTTTTGGTATGGAATCTACTCCTGGTAAAGGTGCTGTGAGATTTTGAAATGACAACAAATGGTTTAGAATATCATTACATAAGCATAGTTGAGAAAGCAGCAGCAGGGTTTGAAAGGATTGACTCAATTTTGAAAGAAGTTCTACTGTGGGTAAAATGCCATCAATTAGCATTGTGTGATATAGAGAAATCATTTGTGAAAGAGTCAGCTGTTGTGGTAAACTTCTTTGTCTGTCTTTAAGAAATAAATGGCTACTCCAACCTTCAGCAGCCACTCCTGATCAGTCAGCAGCCATCAACATCGAGGCAAAGACCCTCCACCAGCAAATTGGTTATGACTCACTGAAGGCTTGGATGATGGTTAGCAGTTTTTAGCAATAAAGTTTATTTTTTAAAATTAAAGCATGTAAATTGTTTTATCAGACGTAATGCTATTGCACACTTACTAGAATAGAGTCGAGTGTAAACATAACTTTTATATGCACTGGAAAACCAAAAAATGTGTGTGGCTTGCTTTATTTATTGTGATTTTTCCTTTGTTGCGGCAGTCTAGAACTGAACTCGCCATCTCTCCAAGGTATGCCTGTAATCTTAGAATAATTCTATAATATATTTTATAAAGCAATGTCAGAAAAGGAACTTTCTGGTGATCTCTTGAGTGGCTATTCTATATGGTATAAGGAAAAAGCCCAACACTCTGGTATCTGCTAAAATAATAAAACTTTCTGAAAAACCATCAATTAGGATTAAGATTATACATACTATTCATTAGAGAATTGGACTCCAAAGTGTAAATAAAATCACAGTTTAATTTTAAAACTTTCTTAAAAGATGTGGGCAAAATATATTAGACCAGAATTAAAAAGAGGTTGATGTGACTCTCCCTCCCAGGAATGATGTAATCGGGCACAGCAGGCAAGTGTGCCCATTGCAAAAATTCTTATCTAATAAAATAAAAAAGATTTTTTTTTTGAAGGTCTCAGAGAACTGTGGAGACCTAGGGATTAGGTGAACCAAACTTTCAGGGAGGAGAGACCATATCAGAGGGGCAGTAGTCATCTCTGGCTTTTTTTTTTAATTTTTTTAAATTGTGCTCTATAAAATGAGTCTCAGTATGCATGTGTAATGAAATACTTTAAGATATTCTTGAGTAGAATCATCTTATAATGATTTGAGCCCTTTCTCTAGGAATCAGAATGCTGGGTGGAACTGATAAAGATCCACTGATGGCCTCATGGGTCTCTGTATGAGATCTAGCTCTGCCTACAGAGTTTCCAGCCCAGCTGTTACTCTAACCTCACACCTCTAAGAGTTTCAAAATCTGCTCCTAAAATCTTGTTGGAAATACCAGCTTTGTGTTTTGTCCCAGATCGATCTTTGTTCCTTATGCACTTCAAGACTGCAGGATATTTCACGCTACCTCTCAAAATAGTTCGACCAAGATCCCTAGCTTCCATTACAAACCAGGGCCAGTGCAAAATTTCCGTGAAGCAAATACCTGCTGTTTCTATTATTATAGCAGCTCTGCATGACCAGGAAAAGCTTTTCTGGTTACTCTTTTCCCCAAGATAGAATTTTGCCTGTGCGAGCTTCCAAGTTAAGATCTTAAGTCATAATTAAAAAGGAATTATGTACAAAATTAAGACAATGATGTAATCAAACTCTTGTTGCTCCCCACTGTATGTTGCTAAGTTGAGAAACCATTTCAAAACCACAACAGTGTGCTCACACTTGAGAAGGCCCCTAAACCCACCCGTGCCCGAATTACCTGGCAGATCAGACCAAGATTAGAATTCCTGCGTTGCGCATTGTTCAAGCTAATTTGAAATGTAATTGCATAATCACAGCAATATAGTCAAAGAAGTGTGGTTTTTACAGACAAGGTATAATCATTTTCTAATTACCAATTAAAAACACTCCACAGTTTATTAGAAAATAAAAGCTTAGAATGTTTGGTGAATTACAGTTTGTGAATTAGCCCAGTTGTCCCCTGGAAGTCTTCAGGTGACAGAAATATAAATAATTCACTGTGGAACCCTGGCTCTAATTAGTGTCCTGAAGCCAAAATTCATGCCCCCATGCTTTATATTTTCTCATCTTCTCTACCAGCTTGTTTAATCCAAGTTCCAGGGGAGAATGATATTAATTCCAGTGGCACTGAGCAGTTAGTTTGTTGTAACTGCCAGTGAAGGACCAACTTTTGTAAATACTGGTTATGCCAAAATGATCCATTTGCACAATGAAGTTTAAAGTACAACTAACAGTTCCTGAGTAGCAAGTTAAAATAGTTGCCTATACAGACAAGTCCCCAATTTACAATGATTCAACTTACGTTTTTTTTTCACTTTATGATGGTGCAAAAGCAATATACATTCAGTAGAAACCACACTTTGAATTTTGATCTTTTTCCGGTCTAGTGACCCGTGGTACGTGCTGTCTTATGCTGGGCAGCAGCAGTGAGCCTCAGCTCCCTGTCAGGCCATGATCACGAGGGTCAACAACTGGTACAGCTTTTTGGGTACTGTGTTCTGAGCACATTTAAGGTAGGCTAGGCTAAGCGATGATGTTCAGTAGGTTAGGTGTCCTAACTGCATTTCAACTTAACGGTGGTTTATAAGGAAGTAACCCCGTTGTAAGTGAGGAGCACCTGTATTTATACAGCGCTTGGGCACTGGATGAGCAGTTGGAACACTGCTTTCTAGCCTGGCTCTCATTTTTACCACTGTGGAGCAGTGTAGGGCAGCTACCATTAAGGCTGTGTTTGCCCAGCCTACTCAACTCTTTTCCTGCCTAAGTCTTTGACTCTAATATTATTTAAAACTGGTATAAACACCCCAAGCTGCTGCTTGAATTAGTTTATTTTTAGCATTGTATGGGCCTGTCAGGAAAATGCTTTTAGTTTTTAAAAGGACCGATATACTTTATCTGGACCAAACAATTACTGATTCGTTTAAAGCTGTTCACTATGGTAGCTACATGTGGCTATTTAAATTTTAAATTAGTTAAAATTAAATTAAAGTTCAGTCCCTGAGGTGCACTAGCCACATTTCAAGTGTTTGGGAGCTGAATGTGGCTAATGGATACACATTGCACAACACAATGTAGAATGTCTCCATCATCTTAGACATTTTATAGAATAGCACTGATTTAAACAAATCACACACCTGTAAATGCACAGAGTAATTTCCTTTCCCCTTTAATATCAGAATATTTAGACCACAGCACATTCTGCCAGAAGTTTATGAAATGCTTTCATTCACTCATTTATTCACTCAGCACATATCCATTAAGTACCTAATATGTGCCAGGCACAGGAGTGAATAAGATAAAGGACATGCATGCTATTCTTATTTGATTCAAACAATTTAAGTATTGCAGGTATTGAAAATATCTTCCTTTTATGTGATTGAGCCTTTTAATTGGGAGATAAATTAATTTATGTGGAGCTTCCTAACAAGGCAAAATTGGGAAATAACAAATGCAATATAAAATATGGATGAGGAAAGTAAAATATGAGAGTATAGTGATCGGTGATCTCAGAGCCACCTCTATCATTGTTATCACAGAGTTGCTTCTGGCATTTTCTTTTTTTCTTTCATTTTCCGAAAAACTAATTTTAGTGACATCAAAACTCAAGCAGATGGCCAGAGGTTATAAGAAGTGTAGCTGAGAGTAACTTTCAAATGAAGTAAATAGGCAGATCCAGAAAATTTCCAAGAAAAATATTTGAGCAATACAACAATTAACGGATTATAAACAATACAACATTTGCAAAGACATAGCAAGTTATGGTTTATGTGGGCTTTTGAAATTAGTGATAAAGAAATATGATGACATACAATTACCCTTTCAGACTCTTATTTCAACTTTTATATTCAATATACTAAAAAGGCAAACACCCCCCAAAACTTAACTATATTTGAAGAGATAGTTGGTTTGATCCTGCAGTAATAAGAGATTATGGTCCTAAAATAGCCTGCAGTATGGAGGATTTAACTAGGATTTAAGGGCATTAGTTCCCAAAGCTAGGGTTAAACAGTCGAATGTGTTACTTAGGGAAGGTTAACCTACTTCCTGTTTCTCAAGGGCATTTTGTCGAGAGTAAGAGTGGAATTGGACCGAGGGTTGTTTGTAAGACGGCATAAGAAGAGAACAGGTTTTGATATGCTAGCTGCTTTCCCCCAACCTTCATGTGAGATCAATATACCTTTGATTTAAAAACCATTGCCATCTCTACTCAAAGCCAAGTTATCCACATTATTGATTTCCCATGTATTC